>NC_092151.1:25443960-25743960 GCF_045791955.1 Oncorhynchus clarkii lewisi | reverse complement strand
TACGGAAGAGTGGTCAGAAAAAAGCCATTGCTTCAAGAAAAAAATAAGCAAACATGTTTGGTCTTCACCAAAAGGCATGTGGGAGACTCCCCAAACATATGGAAGAAGGTACTCTGGTCAGATGACACTAAAATTTAGCTTTTTGGCCATCAAGGAAAACGCTATGCCTGGCGCAAACCCAACACCTCTCATCACCCTGAGAAAAGCATCCCCACAGTGAAGCATGGTGGTGGCAGCATCATGCTGTGGGGATGTTTTTTATCGGCTGGGACTGGGAAACTGGTCAGAATTGAAGGAATGATGTATGGCGCTAAATACAGGGAAATTCATGAGGGAAACCTGTTTCAGTCTTCTAGAGATTTGAGACTGGGATGGAGGTTCACCTCCCACCAGGACAATGACCCTGAGCATACTACTAAAACAACATTTGAGTGGTTTAAGGGGAAACATTTAAATGTCTTGGAATGGCCTAGTCAAAGCCCAGTCCTCAATCCAATTGAGAATCTGTGGTATGACTTAAAGATTGCTGTACGCCAGCGGAACCCATCCAACTTTAATTTTATTTCCAGGCTGTAAGGCAATAAAATAGAAAAAATATCAAGGGGGGTGAATACTTTCGCAAGTCACTGTACTGTATCTTAATCCGTTCCCCTCTGACATCGCTCGTCCATATTTAAACTCAGCAAAAAAAGAAACATCCTCTCCATGTCAACCGCATTTATTTTCAGTAAATTTAACATGTGTAAGTATTTGTATGAACATAACAAGATTCAACAACTGAGACAAACTGAACAAGTTCCACAGACATGTGACTAACATAAATGGAATAATGTGTCCCTGAACAAAGGTGGGGTCAAAATCAAAAGTAAGAGTCAGTATCTGGTGTGGAAACCAGCTGCATTAAGTACTGCAGTGCATCTTCTCCTCATGGACTACACCAGATTAGCCAGTTCTTGCTGTGAGATGTTACCCCACTCTTCCACCAAGGCACCTGCAAGTTCCTGGACATTTCTGGGGGGAATGGCCCTCACCCTCATTGAGATCCGGGCTCTTCGCTGGCCATGGCAGAACACTGACATTCCTGTCTTGCAGGAAATCACGCACAGAACGAGCAGTGACATTGTCATGCTGGAGGGTCATGTCAGGATGAGCCTGCAGGAAGGGTACCACATGAGGGAGGAGGATGTCTTCCCTGTAACGACCAGCGTTGAGATTGCCTGCAATGACAACAAGCTCAGTCCTATGATGCTGTGACACACCGACTCAGACCATGATGGACCCTCCACCTCCAAATTGATCCCGCTCCAGAGTACAGGCCTCGGTGTAACGGTCATTCCTTCGACGACAAACGTGAATGCCACCATCACCCCTGGTGAGACAAAACCGCGACTCGTCAGTGAAGAGCACTTTTTGCCAGTCCTGTCTGGTCCAGCGATGGTGGATTTGTGCCCATAGGCAACATTGTTGCCAGGGATGTCTGGTGATGACCTGCCTTACCATAGGCCTACAAGCCCTCAGTCCAGCCTCACCCAGCCTATTGTGGACAATCTGAGCACTGATGGAGGGATTTGTGAGTTCCTGGTGTAACTCGGGCAGTTCTTGTTGCCATCCTGTACCTGTCCCGCAGGTGTGATATTCAGATGTACCGATCCTGTGCAGGTGTTTTTACACGTTGTCTGCCGCTGCGAGGACAATCAGCTGTCCATCCTGTCTCCCTGTAGCGCTGTCTTAGGCATCTCACAGTATGGACATTGCAATTTATTGCCCTGGCCACATCTGCAGTCCTCATGCCTCCTTGCAGCATGCCTAAGGCACGTTCACGCAGATGAGCAGGGACCCTGGGCATCTTTCTTTTGGTGTTTTTCAGAGTCAGTAGAAAGACCCCTTTAGTGTCCTAAGTTTTCATAACTGTGACCTTAATTGCCTACCGTCTGTAAGCTGGTAGTGTCTTAACGACCGTTCCACAGGTGCGTCTTCATTAATTGTTTATGGGTCATTGAACAAGCATGGGAAACAGTGTTAAAACTCTTTACAATAATGATCTTTGAAGTTATTTGGATTTTTATGAATTATCTTTGAAAGACAGGGTCCTGAAAAATGGATGTTTCTTTTTTTGCTGAGTTTATATAGTCTTAATTCATTCCTACTTAGATTTGTGTGTATTGGGTATATCTTGTGTAATTTGTGTAATATTACTTGTTAGATATTACTGCACTTTCGGGGCGAGAAGCACAAGCATTTCGCTACACCTGCAATAACATCTGCTAATCACGTGTATGTGACCAATAGCATTTGATTTGATGCGCAGACCAGCTGGCTGTTGTGTTCTCTGACATTTTCAATCTCTCCCTAGCCCAGGCCTCTATACCCACCTGCTTGAAGATATTCACTATTATCCCCGTGCCCAAGAAAGGGAAAGTAACTGAACTGGATGACTATCGACCAGGAGCACTAATTCCCGTCATCATGAAGTACATCGATAGGCTAGTCAAAGAACATATCACCCCCCCGACACACTCGACATTTCGATTCGCCTACCACCCAGACAGATCCACGGACAACACAATCGCCATTACACTGCACACTGCCCTTACCGACCTGGACAAGGAATGCATATGTGAGAATGCTGTTCATCGACTACAGCTCGGCCTTCAATACCATAGTCCAATATAAGCTCATTACAAAGCTCACGGCCCTGAGTCTGAACTCCTCCCTATGCAACTGGGTCCTGAACTTCCTGATGGGCAGCCCCCAGGTGGTGAAGGTAGGCAACATTATCTCCTTGACACTGATCCTCAACATGTGGGTTCCACAAGGGTGCGTCCTCAGTCTCCTCCTGTATTTTCTGTATTCCCACGACTGCGTGGCCTCACACAGTTCCAACTCCATCACCAAGTTTGCTGACGACACAACAGTAGGACCAGACAGCCTACAGAGAGGAGGTAGGCACTCTGACGACATGGTGCAAGGTAAACAACCTCTCCCTCCACGTCAGCAAAACAAAGGAGCTGGTTATGGACTTCAGGAGGAACCAGGCTGGACATGCCCCCATCTTCATCAATGGGGCCGCCTTGGAGCCGGTCAATAACTACGGACACCGTAGTGAAGAAGGCATGACGGCGACTCTTCAACCTTAGAATGCTGAAGAAATGCGGCCTGTCCCCGCGTGCCCTCAGTGTTCTACACAAGCATCATTGAGAGCGTACTGTTTGGCTGCATCACAGCACGGCAACTCCACCGCCACTCTTCAGACGATGATACATGTAGCCGAACGCACCATTGGGTGCACACTGCCTGCCCTACAGGACACCTACAACATCAGGTGTCGCAGGAAGGCCAAGAAGCCATGCCCTGTTCTCCTCGCTTTAATCACCTAGTCATTCCACCTCCCCCTGCGGCTCCCCCTATGGACTTTTTTGGTTACTACATGATTCCATATGTGTTATTTCATAGTTTTGATGTCTTCACTATTATTCTACATTGTAGAAAATAGTAAAAATAAAGAAAAACCTTGAATGAGTAGGCGTGTCCAAACTTTTGACTGGTACTGTACATACTGCTATTTCTATTTGTATTGTTGTTTTTATGACCATTTTCATTGTTTTATTTCACTTAGTGCTGCATGTTGGAGCTCAAAGCCTGAGAGTTTTACTGTACCCTGCAATCACACCTGCATCCCCGTACATGTGACTTTTAAACACTCTGAATCCGACTCTTAGGACAGGCTGGAAAACGATGTGTTCTCGACGCTCGCTGGCCAGGGCCATTGAGCCACGGAGAGATTGGTCACTTTGCTACACCGTTCACTTTAGCGAGCTGCTGATCCTCCACCACCTACAGGGAGGACAGGACAGTTTCCCACACAACGGGACTGGAGCTCAGTTTCTGACCTTGCGTCTTGAGTCTCCTTTTCATGTCTTTTCAACATTTGAGAGCTATGTTGAGATTCTCTTCTGAACATTCTCCAGTGATTATTATTCTGTTGTGACAAGGGGTTAAAATGGCAATTCGGAGGTGGATGGTGGTGGTGGGAGAATTAGGGTTGGAGCTGTAGTTAGGGTTAGGGTTGTGGTTGAGGCTATACGGTTAGGGTTGGAGCTGTAGTTAGGGTTAGGGTTGTGGTTGAGGCTATACGGTTAGGGTTGGAGCTGTAGTTAGGGTTAGGGTTGTGGTTGAGGCTATACGGTTAGGGTTGAACCAGGATGTGGGAATGAAGCTAGGGTTAGAGTTGAACCAGGATGTGGGAATGAAGCTAGGGTTAGAGTTGAACCAGGATGTGGGAATGAAGCTAGGGTTAGGATTGTAGTTGAGGCTAGAGTTTGTATGGGGCCCATACATTTGGCCCATACTTGCAAAGAAAGGAGCGTGGATCTACCTCCCTGTTTTCACTCCTCATTCTAACACGTCTGCCCCTAGAATTTAATCAAGCATCTAACGCAATTACGGAAGATTTTAATTCTGGGTTTCTGAGATTACCCCAACACTAACTCCAGATGGTAGATGAACAGTGAGTATTGAGTAAAATTAAGGGACTGTAGATTCAAGATCAGATAGCATCTGACTGAATCCTTCCATGCAGACCATTTTTTATCATACCCTTATCAGATAAGCCCCAAAAACTTTATCTGACCCCTCCTATACACTCTTAGAAAAAAAAGAAGGTGCTATCTAGTACCTAAAACGAGTGTAGGCTGTTCTCCAGAATTCCAACTTCTCCCCCTAGGTAAGTCTTGGCAAACATTCTTTAGATTCAAATCTGTGTATTTACCCTGCAACAGGCATAAAGAGAGAGAGAGCGAGAGAGAGGGATGGGTGTACATAGAATTGCTCACTCAAGGTGGAGGGGTGGGGATTACGGATAAATGTGCCAAAAACCAGGATAACTACTCACTCCATTGGAAGTGATGTAGACAATTACATTGATGGAAGCTACAATCTATCTGCAGTATTAAAGCTGATCTACCCCCCCCCCCCCAAAAAAAAACGATGCGAAAAAAATCTCACTCGAACACTGCAACAATCCCTCTATCTGTTAAGCTAAAGTATGTTTCAGGTAAGAGCTTGTTTTAGTCTGCCGTCTCTCCACCCCTCTTGTTCTATTTTAGTTCAGAAGAGGCCAAACAGAGTGTAAGGACACACATCCTCAGCCCAACAGTTGAAACGATACTGTAAGGCACGATGCCTGTTCTCAGAGAATATCCAACGACAAAGATATTTTGTTGAAGAAATCCTTTACTCCTCAGTCTGAATCAATGCTTATCTCTGTAGACTCCCATTGCTTTATAGAGTGCTCAGCCTGCATAGTGCGTGCTCAGTGCGGACTTTCTTTCCAAGTAATCACTCAATGATGTTAAATTGACCTGTTCACTGACCCTGCAGGGTCACTGGAATTCTTCATTTCTCCAATGGACTCATTAGGAGCGGAGTGTGAGGCAGAGGACATGGCCTTTCAGGGTCAAAGAACCCAGCTGTAGCACTCTGAAACACGGCTCTTCCAGCACAAAGCCGTTAATACTCGCTTTAATGAAATGACAAGACATCAATGAAAAAAAGAGGCAAACTCTGGTCTCCATTTCCACAGGCTATTTTACTGGAAAATATGCTTCAAAAACCATTATGCATGCGATTGTGTGCCAATTGTGTACATGGTTTCTCTCAGTAGATTTAATGGATGCCCTTAACACAGCCCACTTGAATCCAAAATGGATTTTCTCCTTCTCAATAACATGATGGTAAAGTACAATGAAATGCTCACAACACTGATTTGCTTTCGAGGTTGGTCATTTCAAATGATAATTATCACCAGTAGAGATATACAGTGTGTATTTTATTGTTATCTATATTGATCTAAAAACACATTGAGAATCAGAGTGCTCCAAAATAAATGATGACATTGTTTCACACTCCCCTCATGTCTTAAAGGATTCATAGATTATAATTCAGTGTAGACTACTTGCTATAGAATTAAACAGACATACAAAAGGCTGTGGATTTCTAAATGGCACTAAATATCAATCATGGGGCATTCATTGGTTAAAAATGGATCAACCAAAAATGCATCAACCAATGGTTGTGTGCCAGGTCATCGACTGCACAGTCAAGCATCACATTTCTGTATTATATGATTTGGTTTGATGATATGTTAAACACCTATCCAGGCGTTGTGAAATCTGAAATACATGAGTCTTCAATGTAGACAGCCTGGAACGCGGCCACAATCCACCAAGTGGGTGGGCTGTATGCCTCTTCAGTGTGTCATCGATCAATCATCCTCTAACAAAGCCAATCATCTTCCAGCTGAGCCACCAGCCGTCTCTCAGTGGACAGCCAAGAGAGGAGGAAAGACGTGGCTAAAGAGAAGATCTCCTCGGCTTTGTCCCAAATGCACCCTATTCCCTTTATAGTGCACTACTTTTGAGCAGGGCCTATAGGCAGACATTTAAAACAGCATCATTCTCTGTCTGAGTTCCTATGAGACATGAACAAGTGTTTTTATTTTTCCTCAGTGCTCCAGAACTCTGAAGCGTACAGTACAGTGAGTCGCTGCACATAAAGCCCTGTTGTTAGCAAGAGAGAGTATCAAAAAGAGTGAGAAAGTCAATTTTCGGTCATTTTCAACTTTCTTACTTTCCTGCCATCTCTACCATGTAGCTGCTACAAACCACAGATCATGTCTGTGGATTCTCACTCGGCGCGCTATATACCATACCATACACAGTAACCTGGATAGAGGCAAGAAGCAAATAGCTCAAATAAGTACAGTTGAAGTCGGAAGTTTACATACATTTAGGTTGGAGTCATTAAACCTTGTTTATCAACAACTCCACACATGTCTTGTTAACAAACTATAGTTTTTGCAAGTCGGTTAGGACATCTACTTTGTGCATGACACAAGTAGTTTTTCCAACAATTGTTTACAGACAGATTATTTAACTTATAATTCACTCTATCACAATTCCAGTGGGTCAGAAGTTTACATACACTAAGTTGACTGTGCCTTTAACCAGCTTGGAAAATTCCAGAAAACGATGTCATGGCTTTAGAAGCTTCTGATTGGCTAATTGACATCATTTGAGTCAATTGTTGGTGTACCCGTGGATGTATTTCAAGGCCTACCTTCAAACTCAGTGCCTCTTTGCTTGATATCATGGGAAAATCAAAATAAATCAGCCATGAACCTCCACAAGTCTGGTTCATCCTTGGGAGCAATTTCCAAATGACTGAAGGTACCATGTTCATCTGTAAAAACAATAGGACGCAAGTATAAACACCATGGGACCACACAGCCGTCATACCGCTCAGGAAGGAGACGTGTTCTGTCTCCTAGAGATGAATGTACTTTGGTGCGAAAAGTGCAAATCAATCCCAGAACAACAGCAAAGGACCTTGTGAAGATGCTGGAGGAAACAGGTACAAAGTATCTATATCCACAGTAAAACGAGTCCTATATCGACATAACCTGAAAGACCGCTCAGCAAGGAAGAAGCCACTGCTCCAAAACCACCATAAAAAGCCAGACTACGGTTTGCAACTGCACATGGGGACAAAGATCATACTTTTTAGAGAACTGTTTGGCCATAATGACCATCGTTATGTTTGGAGGAAAAAGGGGGAGGCTTGCAAGCCAAAGAACAACATCCTAACCATGAAGCACGGGTGTGGCAGCATCATGTTGCCGGGGTGCTTTGCTGCAGGAGGGACTGGTGCACTTAAAGGGACTGGTGGCATCATGAGGGAGGAAAATTATGTGGATATATTGAAGCAACATCTCAAGACATCAGTCAGGAAGTTAAAGTTTGGTCGCAATTGGGTCTTCCAAATGGACAACGACCCAAGCATACTTCCAAAGTTGTGACAAAATGGCTTAAGGACAACAAAGTCAAGGTATTGGAGTGGTCATCACAAAGCCCTGACCTCAATTCCATAGAACATTTGTGGGCACAATTGAAAAAGCGTGTGTGAGCAAGGAGGCCTACAAACCTGACTCAGTTACACCAGCTCTGTCAGGAGGAATGGGCCAAAATTCAGCCAACTTATTGTGGGAAGCTTGTGGAAGGCTACCCGAAACGTTTGACCCAAGTTCATCAATTTAAAGGCAATGCTACCAAATACTAATTGAGTGTATGTACAGTGCCTTGCGAAAGTATTCGGCCCCCTTGAACTTTGCGACCTTTTGCCACATTTCAGGCTTCAAACATAAAGATATAAAACTGTATTTTTTTGTGAAGAATCAACAACAAGTGGGACACAATCATGAAGTGGAACGACATTTATTGGATATTTCAAACTTTTTTAACAAATCAAAAACTGAAAAATTGGGCGTGCAAAATTGTTCAGCCCCCTTAAGTTAATACTTTGTAGCGCCACCTTTTGCTGCGATTACAGCTGTAAGTCGCTTGGGGTATGTCTCTATCAGTTTTGCACATCGAGAGACTGAAATTTTTTACCATTCCTCCTTGCAAAACAGCTCGAGCTCAGTGAGGTTGGATGGAGAGCATTTGTGAACAGCAGTTTTCAGTTCTTTCAACAGATTCTCGATTGGATTCAGGTCTGGACTTTGACAAGGCCATTCTAACACCTGGATATGTTTATTTTTTAACCATTCCATTGTAGATTTTGCTTTATGTTTTGGATCATTGTCTTGTTGGAAGACAAATCTCCGTCCCAGTCTCAGGTCTTTTGCAGACTCCATCAGGCTTTCTTCCAGAATGGTCCTGTATTTGGCTCCATCCATCTTCCCATCAATTTTAACCATCTTCCCTGTCCCTGCTGAAGAAAAGCAGGCCCAAACCATGATGCTGCCACCACCATGTTTGACAGTGGGGATGGTGTGTTCAGGGTGATGAGCTGTGTTGCTTTTACGCCAAACATAACGTTTTGCATTGTTGCCAAAAAGTTCAATTTTGGTTTCATCTGACCAGAGCACCTTCTTCCACATGTTTGGTGTGTCTCCCAGGTGGCTTGTGGCAAACTTTAAACAACACTTTTTATGGATATCTTTAAAAAATGGCTTTCTTCTTGCCACTCTTCCATAAAGGCCAGATTTGTGCAATATACGACTGATTGTTGTCCTATGGACAGAGTCTCCCACCTCAGCTGTAGATCTCTGCAGTTCATCCAGAGTGATCATGGGCCTCTTGGCTGAATCTCTGATCAGTTTTCTCCTTGTATGAGCTGAAAGTTTAGAGGGACGGCCAGGTCTTGGTAGATTTGCAGTGGTCTGATACTCCTTCCATTTCAATATTATCGCTTGCACAGTGCTCCTTGGGATGTTTAAAGCTTGGGAAATCTTTTTGTATCCAAATCCGGCTTTAAACTTCTTCACAACAGTATCTCGGAGCTGCCTGGTGTGTTCCTTGTTCTTCATGATGCTCTCTGCGCTTTTAACGGACCTCTGAGACTATCACAGTGCAGGTGCATTTATACGGAGACTTGATTACACACAGGTGGATTGTATTTATCATCATTAGTCATTTAGGTCAACATTGGATCATTCAGAGATCCTCACTGATATTCTGGAGAGAGTTTGCTGCACTGAAAGTAAAGGGGCTGAATAATTTTGCACGCCCAATTTTTCAGTTTTTGATTTGTTAAAAAAGTTTGAAATATCCAATAAATGTCGTTCCACTTCATGATTATGTCCCACTTGTTGTTGATTCTTCACAAAAAAATACAGTTTTATACCTTTATGTTTGAAGCCTGAAATGTGGCAAAAGGTCGCAAAGTTCAAGGGGGCCGAATACTTTCGCAAGGCACTGTAAACTTCTGACACACTGGGAATGTGATGAAAGAAATAAAAGCTGAAATAAAGCATTCTCTCTACTATTATTCTGACATTTCACATTCTTAAAATAAAGTGGTGATCCTAACTGACCCAAGACAGGGAATTTTTACTAGGTATAAATGTCAGGAATTGTGAAAAACTGAGTTTAAATGTATTTGGCTAAGGTGTATGTAAACTTCCGACTTCAACTGTAGGTAAAACAAATCCTCATTTATTTTTGATACATTTCTTTTCAATCCGCTCTTATGTTTTCCCTCACACTTTAAAAAAAATATTGAAAAGGTAACAGTACAGTCATAGAGATTAATGTTACATAAATGATCTTATATGGGTGGACAGAGAGATACACAGTATGGGTGTTTGCATCTTTAGATGTAGCATCGAATGCTTATATGAACTTTAGAGAAGAGAACGGAAGAGTACATATAGAACTGCTTTAAGAGCTCTGGGACTGGGTCTGGGTCTGGGTCTGTGTCTGTGTCTGTGTCAGTGTCAGTGTCAGTGTCAGTGTCTGGGTCTGTGTCAGTGTCAGTGTCTGGGTCTGTGTCAGCGTCTGGGTCTGGGTCTGGGTCTGTGTCTGGGTCTGTATCTGGGTCTGTGTCAGTGTCTGGGTCTGGGTCTCCAACAGTTAAAGCTTTCGGAGGTGGGTCAAGGTCCCCATGTCGAAGTATTGTTCAAGTGCCAACACACCACCACATCTATTGCTACATCTGAGGGATGACATCGATATCTACCCCTCAACTCCTCACCCGTTAGTTCCCCTCGGAAACAGAACATTTTTCAAGAGCATGACACAGGTCGACAGAACAGCCACACAAAGGAAGACAAATGTGTTTGTGTTGTGTTGTGTTGATTTGGCGCTTACAGAGAATACCTTGGCAGGGAATAATGCTGTGTGTGTAAGCAGGCTGGCTTTGACTAGTGTGGAGTTGTCTTTCTCTTTTCCAACAGTAAGCAGAGCAGCTGTTCCTTTTAGAAGTCCCCTGATCATTTCCTGTTACTGGGCAACACTAATAGGAGCTTTGCTTGAGCTGTTGGCGATGACACCAGACCTGACATCACAAGTCATCTGCTGGAAGTGTGTGTCAGTGACTTCACTCTGTGGTGAGAAATTTAATGGTTCAGCTTGGCCATATCACAGAGGGAAAACGGACACGCACACACACGGCCACGGACGCTGTATCTGTGGTTACATCATCCCTACACTTTGGGATCTGGAGCTGAATCAGTTGAAATAGATAGAAGATAAATGTCTCTGAGATATACATTCATCCCAAGCAATGGCAATGATGACAACAACATCTGATAGAGTAGGGGATCAAACAAACAGAGATTGTTTCATGACTAAAACCTGAGTTATTGAAAACAGTCCATAAGAAACACCCCAACGATACACATCAAAAATATCATATTCTCATATATAGAGTATTTGCATGACTAGAGCTAGACTATATTCATGGGATGTATATACATTTATTTATGCTTCTCCAATCCAGATTATCTGAAAGAACCAACAACTACAGAACCAGAAAATTGCTATAAGCACCTCAGACACCTTCCCCGAGGGAGAGAAAGAGAGAGCACCTCAGACACCTTCCCCGAGGGAGAGAAAGAGAGAGCACCTCAGACACCTTCCCCGAGGGAGAGAAAGAGAGAGCACCTCAGACACCTTCCCCGAGGGAGAGAAAGAGAGAGCACCTCAGACACCTTCCCCGAGGGAGAGAAAGAGAGAGCACCTCAGACACCTTCCCCGAGGGAGAGAAAGAGAGAGCACCTCAGACACCTTCCCCGAGGGAGAGAAAGAGAGAGCACCTCAGACACCTTCCCGAGGCAGAGAAAGAGAGAGCATCTCAGACACCTTCCCCGAAGGAAAGAAAGAGAGAGCATCTCAGACACCTTCCCCGAGGGAGAGAAAGAGAGAGCAACTCAGACACCTTCCCGAGGGAGAGAAAGAGAGAGCACCTCAGACACCTTCCCCGAGGGAGAGAAAGAGAGAGCACCTCAGACACCTTCCCCGAGGGAGAGAAAGAGAGAGCAACTCAGACACCTTCCCCGAGGGAGAGAAAGAGAGAGCAACTCAGTCACCTTCCCAGAGGCAGAGAAAGAGAGAGCAACTCAGACACCTTCCCCGAGGGAGAGAAAGAGAGAGCACCTCAGACACCTTCCCCGAGGGAGAGAAAGAGAGAGCAACTCAGACACCTTCCCCGAGGGAGAGAAAGAGAGAGCACCTCAGACACCTTCCCCGAGGGAGAGAAAGAGAGAGCACCTCAGACACCTTCCTCGAGGGAGAGAAAGAGAGAGCAACTCAGACACCTTCCCCGAGGGAGAGAAAGAGAGAGCAACTCAGTCACCTTCCCCGAGGGAGAGAAAGAGAGAGCACCTCAGACACCTTCCCCGAGGGAGAGAAAGAGAGAGCAACTCAGACACCTTCCCCGAGGGAGAGAAAGAGAGAGCAACTCAGACACCTTCCCCGAGGGAGAGAAAGAGAGAGCAACTCAGACACCTTCCCCGAGGGAGAGAAAGAGAGAGCACCTCAGACAACTTCCCAGAGGGAGAGAAAGAGAGAGCACCTCAGACACCTTCCCCGAGGGAGAGAAAGAGAGAGCACCTCAGACACCTTCCCCGAGGGAGAGAAAGAGAGAGCACCTCAGTCACCTTCCCCGAGGGAGAGAAAGAGAGAGCACCTCAGACACCTTCCCCGAGGGAGAGAAAGAGAGAGCACCTCAGACACCTTCCCCGAGGAAGAGAAAGAGAGAGCAACTCAGACACCTTCCCCGAGGGAGAGAAAGAGAGAGCAACTCAGTCACCTTCCCCGAGGGAGAGAAAGAGAGAGCACCTCAGTCACCTTCCCCGAGGGAGAGAAAGAGAGAGCAACTCAGTCACCTTCCCCGAGGGAGAGAAAGAGAGAGCAACTCAGACACCTTCCCCGAGGGAGAGAAAGAGAGAGCACCTCAGACACCTTCCCCGAGGGAGAGAAAGAGAGAGCAACTCAGACACCTTCCCCGAGGGAGAGAAAGAGAGAGCACCTCAGACACCTTCCCAGAGGGAGAGAAAGAGAGAGCACCTCAGACACCTTCCCCGAGGGAGAGAAAGAGAGAGCACCTCAGACACCTTCCCCGAGGGAGAGAAAGAGAGAGCACCTCGACACCTTCCCCGAGGGAGAGAAAGAGAGAGCACCTCAGACACCTTCCCCGAGGGAGAGAAAGAGAGAGCACCTCAGACACCTTCCCCGAGGGAGAGAAAGAGAGAGCACCTCAGACACCTTCCCGAGGCAGAGAAAGAGAGAGCATCTCAGACACCTTCCCCGAAGGAAAGAAAGAGAGAGCATCTCAGACACCTTCCCCGAGGGAGAGAAAGAGAGAGCAACTCAGACACCTTCCCGAGGGAGAGAAAGAGAGAGCACCTCAGACACCTTCCCCGAGGGAGAGAAAGAGAGAGCACCTCAGACACCTTCCCCGAGGGAGAGAAAGAGAGAGCAACTCAGACACCTTCCCCGAGGGAGAGAAAGAGAGAGCAACTCAGTCACCTTCCCAGAGGCAGAGAAAGAGAGAGCAACTCAGACACCTTCCCCGAGGGAGAGAAAGAGAGAGCACCTCAGACACCTTCCCCGAGGGAGAGAAAGAGAGAGCAACTCAGACACCTTCCCCGAGGGAGAGAAAGAGAGAGCACCTCAGACACCTTCCCCGAGGGAGAGAAAGAGAGAGCACCTCAGACACCTTCCCCGAGGGAGAGAAAGAGAGAGCAACTCAGACACCTTCCCCGAGGGAGAGAAAGAGAGAGCAACTCAGTCACCTTCCCCGAGGGAGAGAAAGAGAGAGCACCTCAGACACCTTCCCCGAGGGAGAGAAAGAGAGAGCAACTCAGACACCTTCCCCGAGGGAGAGAAAGAGAGAGCAACTCAGACACCTTCCCCGAGGGAGAGAAAGAGAGAGCAACTCAGACACCTTCCCCGAGGGAGAGAAAGAGAGAGCACCTCAGACAACTTCCCAGAGTGAGAGAAAGAGAGAGCACCTCAGACACCTTCCCCGAGGGAGAGAAAGAGAGAGCACCTCAGACACCTTCCCCGAGGGAGAGAAAGAGAGAGCACCTCAGTCACCTTCCCCGAGGGAGAGAAAGAGAGAGCACCTCAGACACCTTCCCCGAGGGAGAGAAAGAGAGAGCACCTCAGTCACCTTCCCTGAGGGAGAGAAAGAGAGAGCACCTCAGACACCTTCCCCGAGGGAGAGAAAGAGAGAGCACCTCAGACACCTTCCCCGAGGAAGAGAAAGAGAGAGCAACTCAGACACCTTCCCCGAGGGAGAGAAAGAGAGAGCAACTCAGTCACCTTCCCCGAGGGAGAGAAAGAGAGAGCACCTCAGTCACCTTCCCCGAGGGAGAGAAAGAGAGAGCAACTCAGTCACCTTCCCCGAGGGAGAGAAAGAGAGAGCAACTCAGACACCTTCCCCGAGGGAGAGAAAGAGAGAGCACCTCAGACACCTTCCCCGAGGGAGAGAAAGAGAGAGCAACTCAGACACCTTCCCCGAGGGAGAGAAAGAGAGAGCACCTCAGACACCTTCCCAGAGGGAGAGAAAGAGAGCACCTCAGACACCTTCCCAGAGGGAGAGAAAGAGAGAGCACCTCAGACACCTTCCCAGAGGGAGAGAAAGAGAGAGCACCTCAGACACCTTCCCCGAGTGAGAGAAAGAGAGAGCACCTCAGACACCTTCCCCGAGGGAGAGAAAGAGAGAGCACCTCAGTCACCTTCCCCGAGGGAGAGAAAGAGAGAGCACCTCAGACACCTTCCCCGAGGGAGAGAAAGAGAGAGCACCTCAGACACCTTCCCCGAGGGAGAGAAAGAGAGAGCACCTCAGACACCTTCCCCGAGGGAGAGAAAGAGAGAGCACCTCAGACACCTTCCCCGAGGGAGAGAAAGAGAGAGCACCTCAGTCACCTTCCCGGAGGGAGAGAAAGAGAGAGCACCTCAGACACCTTCCCCGAGGGAGAGAAAGAGAGAGCACCTCAGACACCTTCCCCGAGGGAGAGAAAGAGAGAGCAACTCAGACACCTTCCCAGAGGGAGAGAAAGAGAGAGCAACTCAGTCACCTTCCCCGAGGGAGAGAAAGAGAGAGCACCTCAGTCACCTTCCCCGAGGGAGAGAAAGAGAGAGCAACTCAGTCACCTTCCCCGAAGGAGAGAAAGAGAGAGCAACTCAGACACCTTCCCCGAGGGAGAGAAAGAGAGAGCACCTCAGACACCTTCCCCGAGGGAGAGAAAGAGAGAGCATCTCAGACACCTTCCCCGAGGGAGAGAAAGAGAGAGCACCTCAGACACCTTCCCAGAGGGAGAGAAAGAGAGAGCATCTCAGACACCTTCCCCGGGGCAGAGAAAGAGAGAGCATCTCAGACACCTTCCCCGAGGCAGAGAAAGAGAGAGCATCTCAGACACCTTCCCCCGAGGTAGAGAAAGAGAGAGCACCGAAGATCATCCCTCTGTCTCTCCGTTTATACTCCATCACTCTTTCTTCAGGTCTCCTTGTCCTTCTAGCATTCCTATGGCTTGGTTTCTCTCTTTTTAACCCCTGACCTTTGTGGTTGCGTAGGAGGTGAAGAGGAGGGTTCAAATAAATAATGGGTTAGGCACACAGCACTGTGAAAGCTGCTATGTCACCCTTCATCCTCCTCCTCCTCTTCATCCTCTCTATCACTCCTCTCCCTCTTCCCCTCTTCCACCTCTCCCAGCCCTCTCCTGGATGAAAGCTGTTATGATGGGTGTTACAGTTGTGTTGAGCAGTGGTGTTCAGTGGGTCCTCCTGCCCCAGTATAGACTGTATATATGCTACAGGGTTGACTTGACTTGGAGCCCCGTCACAAAAGATCTTCATAATCCAGGAGTTTGGAGTGCTGGCGGGTTTTCCACAGACGGAAGAGACGGAAGTCAAAGTACATCTCAATAATCTCTTTTCCTAGATAAAAGAAGTAAACATTCAATGATGTGTTTCCCTACAGGGCACCTTATCTAGTTACAAATACAAGGACTGAGCTAGTTTAGATGTTCCCCTCAAGCGAGTCCACCTTAATATACTAGGTTGTGTTGCACCAACATGGATGAACTCTTAAACTGGTTGAAATCCAGGTTTATCTATTAATCATGTTGCACAAAGCTTAGTTTCAAATGTATCCTCGTTATATGTAATTATTCTTTAAACCAGGATCAAATTGAAACCTGTCGCTCCATTGACCAGGTGTTCATTGTAAAAACTGCCGCTGGAGGCCAGTGTATCTGCTGTATTGTTGGTGCGATTAACAGTTACGTTACTTTGGTTTATCATGTTTGTAAAAGTAAACTAGCCAGCTAACTAATTTGACAAAAAGTGCAGCCTCCCGGGTGGCGCAGTGGTTAAGGGCGCTGTACTGCAGCGTCAGCTGTGCCATCAGAGACTCTTGGTTTGCGCCCAGGCTCTGTCGTAACCGGCCGCGACCGGGAGGTCCGTGGGTCAACGCACAATTGGCATAGCATCGTCCGGGTTAGGGAGGGCTTGGCCGGTAGTGATATCCTTGTCTCATCGCACACCAGCGACTCCTGTGGCGGGCCGGGCACAGTGCGCGCTAACCAAGGTTGCCAGGTGCACGGTGTAGCCTCCGACACATTGGTGCGGCTGGCTTCCGGGTTGGATGCGCGCTGTGTTAAGAAGCAGTGCGGCTTGGTTGGATTGTGTATCGGAGGACGCATGACTTTCAACCTTTGTCTCTCCCGAGCCCGTACGGGAGTTGTAGCGATGAGACAAGATAGTAGCTATTAAAAACAATTGGATACCACGAAAAAGAGGTAAAAATTCAACAACTAAAAAAAATTTGTGCAATTAATTCTATAACAGTCTGCAGTGAAAACTCACTTTGCTTGCTAGCAATGACCAGTGATGGTCTGTTTCCATAGAAATGGAATTAGAGCATCATTGTTTTGGTGAATCCATTATGATGTAATATTAAACCAGATTAATTCATCTAAGTGGTGCAACACATCTCTGATTAAATATAATCCTAGATTTATTAAATCTAGATTAGGTCTGTGTGCGTGTGTGTGTGTGTGTGTGTGTGTGTGTGCGTGCGTGCGCGCGCGTGCGTGTGTGTGCATGTGTGTGTGCGTGTGTGTGCGTGTGTGTGTGCGTGTGTAGCTGACAGTCCTCACCCTGTGCGGACAGCTCCAGTGGTGACTCAAATTCGATGGAGTAAGGCCTCATCAGGTTCTTTAGCTTCTGGAACAGCTGTTGGCCAACAATAAGAACAGACACCAATTAATCCTGCAGCCTGGCCTCAGAGCCTGGCTCTTCCCCCTGCGAGGTCCTGCCGAGGTCCAGGAGCCTGGACCTAGCACCTGCCACAGTGAGCCTCCAGCTCCAAGCTTTACGGCTGTGGAAAACTGTGCATTCACCTAAGATGGGTGACAGGGAGGGCGAAAGAGAGAGAGAAAGAGAGAAAGTGTGCATGTGTAGAATAAAATGTTTCAAAGGCACCCAGTGATTGCCAGTCTATGTGTGTTCCTTTTTCTCTACTCTGTGATGACACTGCCTGCTCTGAGGAACACCTCTCCATACTCACCTCTGGAGACTTGCCCTCAAGGACAATCAAAGAATTAGCTCATCTGTCTAGACATACTGGCTGACAACTCTCATTCCAGGAGCCTTTGCTTTAGGGTTTTATTGAAGCTTTATTTCTCTTCAGGGAGCACAACTGTCTTCACTTAGCAGTAAGCCCTTCCAAGCTGTTCTTCTGATCTGCCAACCTGTGTCCTCAAGTCAAGACACCGCGCCAATACAAATAGAATGATAATGCGCTGGAGGAATTGAGTCAAGGCCAATACAAATAGAATGATAATGCGCTGGAGGAATTGAGTCAAGGTCAATACAAATAGAATGATAATGCACTGGGGGAATTGAGTCAAGGCCAATACAAACAGAATGATAATGTGGTGGGGGTATTGAGCCAAGGCCAATACAAATATAATGCGCTCGGGTATTGAGTCAAGGCCAATACAAATGGAATGATAATGCACTGGGGGTATTGGGTCAAGGTCAAGAAGGAGAATTCTAAGAGTCAGATCCCCAGATCCAGATTTCTGAGTATAGGAGGAGTACTTATTAAAACTGTAAATGATGACATATCACACAGTCAATATGTGATAAAACTCTACTGCTGAGCAGGAAACGGTTGGTTAGCTGCATTTTTTTAGAGGGTGTTCAGTGGAGCAGGAACCATGACCTTACTGTAACTCTGAAAGGTAGAGAGAAGGAGAGAAGAGGAGGAGTGGAGAGGAGGAGTCGAAAGGAGGAGTGGAGAGGAGGAGTGGAGAGGAGGAGAGGAGGAGTGGAGATGAGGAGAGAAGAGGAGGAGTAGAGAGGAGGAGAGGAGAGGAAGAGTGGAAAGGAGGAGTGGAGAGGAGGAGTGGAGAGGAGGAGTGGCGAGGAGGAGTGGAGAGGAGGAGAGGAGAGGAAGAGTGGAAAGGAGGAGTGGAGAGGAGGAGTGGAGAGGAGGAGAGGAGGAGTGGAGAGGAGGAGTGGAGAGGAGTGGAGAGGAGGAGTCGAAAGGAGGAGTCGAGAGGAGGAGTCGAGAGGAGGAGTGGAGAGGAGGAGTGGAGAGGAGGAGTGGAGGAGTGGAGATGAGGAGAGAAGAGGAGGAGTAGAGAGGAGGAGAGGAGAGGAAGAGTGGAAAGGAGGAGTGGAGAGGAGGAGTGAAGAGGAGGAGAGGAGGAGTGGAGAGGAGGAGTGGAGAGGAGGAGTGGAGAGGAGGAAAGGAGGAGTAGAGAGGAGGAGTGGAGTGGAGAGGAGGAGTGGAAAGGAGGAGTGGAGAGGAGGAGTGGAGAGGAGGAGAGGAGGAGAGGAGGAGTGGAGAGGAGGAGTGGAGAGGAGGAAAGGAGGAGTAGAGAGGAGGAGTGGAGTGGAGAGGAGGAGTGGAGATGAGGAGAGAAGAGGAGGAGTGGAGAGGAGGAGAGGAGGAGGAGGAGTGGAAAGGAGGAGTGGAGAGGAGGAGAGGAGGAGAGGAGTGGAAATGAGGAGAGAAGAGGAGGAGTGGAGAGGAGGAGAGGAGAGGAGGAGTGGAAAGGAGGAGTGGAGAGGAGGAGTGGAGAGGAGGAGAGGAGGAGTGGAGAGGAGGAGAGGAGGAGTGGAAATAAGGAGAGAAGAGGAGGAGTGGAGAGGAGGAGTGGAGAGGAGGAGAGGAGGGGGGGAGGAGAGGAGAGGAGGAGTGTAGAGGAGGAAAGGAGGAGTGGAGAGGAGGAATGGAGAGGAGTGAACATTTGTCCTGCATCTGTCTCACACACACGCATGCACTAGCAAACGCTCAGCTATGCAGGCAGGCAGCCAGGCAGAGACACTCACTCACTCACTCACTCACTCACTCTACATACTCCTCCTATGCACAAATAAATGCTCAAACCTTCAGACAGACACTGATGCAGAAACCAAGGTCACATATACATACGGTCTTTACCCTCATCATACATAAGATGTACACGATCACTTTCATAACCTGTGACATCAAATGTCTGTTTCCGTGGTCTCTAGATCCACAGTCAGACAAATAATGAGAGAGGAGACAGCCAAGAGGACGGCAGAGCAGAGCCTGGGGACCAGAGGGTTGTGAGGGTTGTTAATAGTGCTTAAGCAGACAGCTATCTTGGCCTCTGCATTTTACTGTACTGTATACTCCCCTTAACAGCTTCACAACAGAGATGCCAGAGAGCCCTAACAACGCCAAGCACTTTAGCAGAGAGTGTGTCTATGTGTGTGTAAACACTCTGTTTATGTGTGTGTGTGTGTGTGTGTGTGTGTGTGTGTGTGTGTGTGTGTGTGTGTGTGTGTGTGTGTGTGTGTGTGTGTGTGTGTGTGTGTGTGTGTGTGTGTGTGTGTGTGTGTGTGTGTGTGTGTGTGTGTGGCTTTAAGTGGAGAATGATGTAGCAACCTCTCCCCTGTCACAGTCACTTGGTCCATGTGCCTCTCTGCTAAATCCAGAAACATGACTCAGGATGAGATAATGGGCTCTTACCCATAAGAGGGAGAGAAGTAGAGAGAGGAGGGAGAGAAGTAGAGAGAGAGGAAGGAGAGAAGTAGAGAGAGAGGAAGGAGAGAAGTAGAGAGAGAGGAAGGAGAGAAGTAGAGAGAGGAAGGAGAGAAGTAGAGAGAGAGGAAGGAGAGAAGTAGAGAGAGGAAGGAGAGAAGTAAGAGAGAGAGGAAGGAGAGAAGTAGAGAGAGAGGAGGGAGAGAAGTAGAGAGAGAGGAAGGAGAGAAGTAGAGAGAGAGGAAGGAGAGAAGTAGAGAGAGATGAGGGAGAGAAGTAGAGAGAGAGGAGGGAGAGAAGTAGAGAGAGAGGAAAGAGAGAAGTAGAGAGAGAGGAAGGAGAGAAGTAGAGAGAGAGGAAGGAGATAATTAGAGAGAGAAGAGGGAGAGAAGTAGAGAGAGAATAAGGAGAGAAGTAGAGAGAGGAGGGAGAGAAGTAGAGAGAGAGGAAGGAGAGAAGTAGAGAGAGAGGAGGGAGAGAAGTAGAGAGAGAGGAGGGAGAGAAGTAGAGAGAGAGGAAGGAGAGAAGTAGAGAGAGAGAGGAGGGAGAAACGTGGAGAGAGGAGGGAGAGAAGTAGAGAGAGAAAAAGGAGAGAAGTAGAGAGAGGAGGGAGAGAAGTAGAGAGAGAGGAAGGAGAGAAGTAGAGAGAGAGTAGGGAGAGAAGTAGAGAGAGAGGAGGGAGAGAAGTAGAGAGAGAGGAAGGAGAGAAGTAGAGAGAGAGAGGAGGGAGAAACGTGGAGAGAGAGGAGGGAGAGAAGTAGAGAGAAGAGGGAGAGAAGTAGAGAGAGGAGGGAGAGAAGTAGAGAGAGAGGAGGGAGAAAGAAAGTCAGCGATTCTCAACTCTCTCCATATATAAGCAAGGCACCATATTGAGTCACATAAAGTAAGGAGTGTGTGTGTGTGTGTGTGTGTGTGTATATGTGTGTGTATGTGTGTGTGTGTATGTGTGTGTGTGTGTGTGTGTGTATGTGTGTGTGTGTGTGTGTGTATGTGTGTGTGTGTGTGTGTGTGTGTGTGTGTGTGTGTGTGTGTGTGTGTGTGTGTGTGTGTGTGTGTGTGTGTGTGTGTGTGTGTGTGTGTGTGTGTGTGTGTGTGTCATTGAAATCCAAATGGAAAATATTTACACAAGAAGCATCCTAATATCACACATTCAGTAAGTTCACCATTCTGCCATTCTCACTGTTAAACATCACACAGTGTTCAACACAACGCTCTTTATGTCATCATTTGATCTGATCAGTCAACACCAATTTTTCTACAGTGATCTGGTGTGTGTGTGTTTTAACATGTGAGAGATGTAGTGTACCTTCTCTCCATTGGGGTTTCCTAGGACATAGCAGCCCATAATGTGGATGAGGTTGGGTTCAGGGTTCACTTTGCTCATAAACCGACTCAGCCTCCTCCAGAACCTGTTGTAGCAGGACGACATGGTTCACAACAATACTGCTACTCTAACAGTATCAACACAGAGACAGGAACTGTGTTCGCATCCCAAATGGTACCCTATTCCCTATGCAGTGCACTACTTTTTGCCAGGACCCATAGGGCCATAAGGCTTTGGTCAAAAGTAGTGTCGTGTGCCATTTGGGACACACCAGGTATAAGGACTATGGCTGCTGTATGAAGAGTAAGACTGATGACACTCACTGACTCATGTCCTCCTCTTTCTCCACCTTGGCGAATGTGGCCACTTTATTCTTCAACAGGTACAGATGCCCTGGACCTCCCTAAGAACCCCACAGAGATGTAGCTTTTCAAGTTCCCAGCCAAGATTAAAACCAACACCACTACTTGGCACTCACATAACATAGCAGGATCCCATTGAGAGAAAAACACAATTATCCCCTCGACCTCCAGAGTTATGTCACTAATTGAGGTGTAATCTATCTTTCCACTGGGAATTACAGAATTCAGCATAAAACACATTTTATTTTGTTCTTTCATAAAACATTGTCATCTCTCTCTTCCCCTTTCTTGCTCTCTCTACTTTCTCCCTGTATCACCTGACAGAAGATGAGCATCCTCCAGATTCTGCTGCCTCTCCTGTAGGCTGTTAGCTTCTTGTCAATCTCCTCTGTGAAGAGAGAGAAACAGAGAGGGGTTAGAGAGAGAGAAAGAGAGAGAAAAAGAGAGGGGTTAGAGAGAGAGAAAGAGAGAGGGGTTAGAGAGAGAGAAAGAGAGAGGGGTTAGAGAGAGAGAAACAGAGAGGGGTTAGAGAGAGAGAAAGAAAGAGGGGTTAGAGAGAGAGAAAGAGAGAGAAAAATAGAGGGGTTAGAGAGAGAGAAACAGAAGGAAAAATAGAGGGGTTAGAGAGAGAGAAAGAGAGAGAAAAATAGAGGGGTTAGAGAGAGAGAGAAACAGAGAGGAGTTAGAGAGAGAGACACAGAGAGGAGTTAGACAGAGAGAAACAGAGAGGGGTTAGAGAGAAACAGAGAGGGGTTAGAGATAGAGAGATAGAAAAAGAGAGGGGTTAGAGAGAGAGAAAAAGAGAGGGGTTAGAGAGAGAGAAAGAGAGAGAGGTTAGAGAGAGAGAAGCAGAGATGGGTTAGAGAGAGAGAAACAGAGAGGGGTTAGAGAGAGAGAAACCGAGAGAAACAGAGAGGGGTTAGAGAGAGAGAGAAACAGAGAGGGGTTAGAGAGAGAGAAAGATAGATGGGGTTAGAGAGAGATAGACACAGAAAGGGGTTAGAGAGAGAGAGAAAGAGAGAGGGGTTAGAGAGAGAGAAACAGAGAGAAACAGAGAGGAGTTAGAGAGAGAGAAACAGAGAGGGGTTAGAGAGAGAGAAACAGAGAGGGGTTAGAGAGAGAAAACAGAGAGGAGTTAGAGAGAGAGAGAAACAGAGAGGGGTTAGAGAGAGAGAAACAGAGAGGGGTTAGAGAGAGAGAAACAGAGAGGGGTTAGAGAGAGAGAAACAGAGAGAAACAGACAAGGGTTAGAGAGAGAGAAACAGAGAGGGGTTAGAGAGAAAGAAAGAGAGAGGGGTTAGAGAGAGAGAAACAGAGAGGGGTTAGAGAGAGAGAAACCGAGAGAAACAGAGAGGGGTTAGAGAAAGAGAGAGGGGTTAGAGAGAGATAAACAGAGAGGGGTTAGAGAGAGAGAAAGAGAGAGAAAAAGAGAGGGGTTAGAGAGAGAGAAAGAGAGAGGGGTTAGAGAGAGAGAAACAGAGAGGGGTTAGAGAGAGAGAAAGACAGAGAAAAAGAGAGGGGTTAGAGAGAGAGAAAGAGAGAGGGGTTAGAGAGACAGAAACATAGAGGGGTTAGAGAGAGAGAAAGAGAGAGGGGTTAGAGAGAGAGAAAGAGAGAGGGGTTAGAGAGAGAGAAACAGAGAGCGGTTAGAGACAGAGAGAAACAGAGAGCGGTTAGAGAGAGAGAAACAGAGAGGGGTTAGAGAGAGAGAAAGAGAGAGAAAAAGAGAGGGGTTAGAGAGGAAGAAAGAGAGAGAAACAGAGAGCGGTTAGAGACAGAGAGAAACAGAGAGCGGTTAGAGAGAGAGAAACAGAGAGGGGTTAGAGAGAGAGAAAGAGAGAGAAAAAGAGAGGGGTTAGAGAGGAAGAAAGAGAGAGGGGTTAGAGAGAGAGAAAGAGAGAGAAAAAGAGAGGGGTTAGAGAGGAAGAAAGAGAGAGAAACAGAGAGGGGTTAGAGAGAGAGAAACAGAGAGGGGTAAGAGAGAGAAAAACAGAGAGGGGTTAGAGAAAGAAAAAGAGAGAGAAAAATAGAGAGGTTAGAGAGAGAGAAAGAGAGAGTGGTTAGAGAGAGAGAAACAGAGAGGGGTTAGAGAGAGAGAAAGAGAGAGAAAAAGAGAGGGGTTAGAGAGAGAGAAAGAGAGAGTGGTTAGAGAGAGAGAAACAGAGAGGGGTTAGAGAGAGAGAAAGAGAGAGAAAAAGAGAGGGGTTAAAGAGAGAGAAAGAGAGAGAAAAAGAGAGGGGTTAGAGAGGAAGAAAGAGAGAGAAACAGAGAGCGGTTAGAGACAGAGAGAAACAGAGAGCGGTTAGAGAGAGAGAAACAGAGAGGGGTTAGAGAGAGAGAAAGAGAGAGAAAAAGAGAGGGGTTAGAGGAAGAAAGAGAGAGAAAAAGAGAGGGGTTAGAGACAGAGAGAAACAGAGAGGGGTTAGAGAGAGAGAAACAGAGAGGGGTTAGAGAGAGAGAAAGAGAGTGAAAAAGAGAGGGGTTAGAGAGGAAGAAAGAGAGAGAAAAAGAGAGGGGTTAGAGACAGAGAGAAACAGAGAGCGGTTAGAGAGAGAGAAACAGAGAGGGGTTAGAGAGAGAAAAACAGAGAGGGGTTAGAGAGAGAAAAACAGAGAGGGGTTAGAGAGAGAAAAAGAGAGAGAAAAATAGAGAGGTTAGAGAGGAAGAAAGAGAAATAAAAAGAGAGGGGTTAGAGAGAGAGAAAGAGAGAGTGGTTAGAGAGAGAGAAAGAGAGAGTGGTTAGAGAGAGAGAAACAGAGAGGGGTTAGAGAGAGAGAAAGAGAGAGAAAAAGAGAGGGGTTAAAGAGAGAGAAAGAGAGAGAAAAAGAGAGGGGTTAGAGAGGAAGAAAGAGAGAGAAACAGAGAGCGGTTAGAGACAGAGAGAAACAGAGAGCGGTTAGAGAGAGAGAAACAGAGAGGGGTTAGAGAGAGAGAAAGAGAGAGAAAAAGAGAGGGGTTAGAGGAAGAAAGAGAGAGAAAAAGAGAGGGGTTAGAGACAGAGAGAAACAGAGAGGGGTTAGAGAGAGAGAAACAGAGAGGGGTTAGAGAGAGAAAAAGAGAGAGAAAAAGAGAGAGGTTAGAATGAGAGCAACAAGCAGTACAGTAAAAATAGATTTCCTCACACTAAAAGACAGCAATATGGAACACAGCATCATTTTCACTGCATAATGTGTCTCACTCCACAAACATGGTCTGCTTCCCAAATGGCACACTACTCCTGAGTGGCCCAGCGGTCTAAGTTAATGCATCTCAGTTGTAGAGGCGTCACTACAGACCCTGGTTCGATTCCAGACTCTTTCACAACTGACCGTGATTGGGAGTCCCATAGGGCGGCGCACAATTGGCCCAGCGTCGTCCTGGGTTAGGTTTTGGCCGGGGTAGGTCGTCATTGTAAATAAGAATATGTTCTTAACTGGCTTGCCAAGTTAAATAAAGGTTCAATAAAGTAAAAATATAAAATAGTGCGCTACTTTTGATCAGGGCCTATAGGACTGGTTAAAAGTAGTGCGCTATATAGGGAATATAGTGCCATTTGGGATGAAGATTTTAACAGAACTAACAAACAAAGTCATATAAAGGGCAGTTTACCCACCGAGGATATCATCAAACGTAGCATGTTCATGGTCCTGGAGACAGAGATTATAAAGTCAATATCCTTCACTGAATATTATACATGATAACTGATTTATCACCTGTGCATACAGACACATAGAGAACAGGGTGACGGTGTGTGTGTGAGAGAGAAAGCCACTCACATAGAGGATGGGGATGATTGAGGGGTCATCCCTGCGGATGATGGTGGGAACGTACTCTGCCTTGGGGACTTTGGAGGAGATCAGCTGAGAGTGAGAGATGGAGAAAGAAGAGAGAAGAAGATTAAGAGGTGACTCTGCTGTGTTCTGTCTGTCAACCAGTGCCTGTAGGGACCTGAACATTCATTATTCACACTAGTCTGTCTGTGTAGCCAAGATGCATTGTACACTGAGTGTATAAACATTAGGAACACCTTCCTAATATTAAGTTGCACCCCATTTTGCCCTCAGAACAGCCTCAATTCATCAGGGCATGGACTCTACAAGGTGTCAAAAGCCTTCCACATGGATGCTGGCCCATGTTGACTCCAATGCTTTCCACAGTTGTGTCAAGTTGGCTGGATGTCCTTTGGGTGGTGGACCATTCTTGAAACACACAGGAAACTGTTGAACGTGAAAAACTCAGCAGCATTGCAGTTCTTGACACACTCAAACCGGTGCGCCTGGCACCTACTACCATACCTTGTTCAAAGGCACTTAAATATTTTGTCTTGACCATTCATCCTCTGAATGGCACACACACAATCCATGTCTCAATTGTCTCAAGGCTTAAAACTCCTTGAACCTGTCTCCTCCCCTTCATCTCTACTGATTGAAGTGGATTTAACAAGTGACATCAATGATCATAGATTTCACCTTGATTCACCTGGTCAGTCTATGTCATGAAAAGAGCAGATGTTCCCAATATTTTGTACACTCAGCGTATGTACTGGTATCAAACAGGATTCCACTTGAATTCAATTCCATTTTATTTCAATCAGTTAAGGATCAAAGAATATAAGGTATTTTGAGTACATTTGAGTACTACTTGGCACTCACATAACATAGCAGGATCCCATTGAGAGAAAAATACAATTATCCCCTCGACCTCCAGAGTTATGTCACTAATTGAGGTGTAATCTATCTTTCCACTGGGAATTACAGAATTCAGCATAAAACACATTTTATTTTGTTCTTTCATAATCATTGTCATCTCTCTCTCTTCCCCTTTCTTTCTCTCTCTACTTTCTCCCTGTATCACCTGACAGAAGATGAGCATCCTCCAGATTCTGCTGCCTCTCCTGTAGGCTGTTAGCTTCTTGTCAATCTCCTATTTTCATTCATATCTTAAAGAATCATGACAGCCGTGACATTCCAACACAGTAAACATGCTCACATGCAGCCAGTCCTCTTTGGGTAAACCTGGGAACTTTGGGAAAGTTAGAAGAAATGTTCAACCCTAGTTCCTCACCATAATTTTAGGTGGGATGAAGTCATCTCCCTCACAGGCCAGTCTCTCCATCTCCCTCTCCTCCTCCCAGTCTAGGTCCTCACGCTCCCCCTCATCCAGAGTCCCACATGAGGCTGGCAGGTCCCCACCTATCCCCCAACAAAGAGAGCAGGCACAACGTTAGAGAGAAAGCAGGGGAGGAGACGGGAGAAAGATTGGATGAGAAGAGGGGAGACATGGAGTAAGAGAGGGGGAGGTAGAGGAGGGGAAGAGATGGACAGAGAGAAAGCAAGCAATGGAATAATAGAGAAAGAATGAGAAAGGCAGATGAAGGGAGAGAGAGTGGCAGGGAGAGAGAAAGGCAGATGGAGGGAGAGAGAGAGAGTGGCAGGGAGAGAGAAAGGCAGATGGAGGGAGAGAGAGTGGCAGGGAGTGAGAAAGGCAGATGGAAGGAGGGAGAGAGAGAGAGAGTGGCAGGGAGAGAGAAAGGCAGATGGAGGGAGAGAGAGAGTGGCAGGGAGAGAGAAAGGCAGATGGAGGGAGAGAGAGTGGCAGGGAGAGAGAAAGGCAGATGGAGGGAGAGAGAGTGGCAGGGAGTGAGAAAGGCAGATGGAGGGAGGGAGAGAGAGAGAGTGGCAGGGAGAGAGAAAGGCAGATGGAGGGAGAGAGAGAGTGGCAGGGAGAGAGAAAGGCAGATGGAGGGAGAGAGAGTGGCAGGGAGAGAGAAAGGCAGATGGAGGGAGAGAGAGAGATTGGCAGGGAGTGAGAAAGGCAGATGGAGGGAGAGAGAGCGGCAGGGAGAGAGAAAGGCAGATGGAGGGAGAGAGAGAGAGTGGCAGGGAGAGAGAAAGGCAGATGGAGGGAGAGAGAGTGGCAGGGAGTGAGAAAGGCAGATGGAGGGAGGGAGAGAGAGAGAGTGGCAGGGAGAGAGAAAGGCAGATGGAGGGAGAGAGAGAGAGTGGCAGGGAGAGAGAAAGGCAGATGGAGGGAGAGAGAGTGGCAGGGAGAGAGAAAGGCAGATGGAGGGAGAGAGAGAGAGAGAGTGGCAGGGAGAGAGAAAGGCAGATGGAGGGAGAGAGAGAGAGAGAGTGGCAGGGAGAGAGAAAGGCAGATGGAGGGAGAGAGAGAGAGAGAGAGTGGCAGGGAGAGAGAAAGGCAGATGGAGGGAGAGAGAGTGGCAGGGAGAGAGAAAGGCAGATGGAGGGAGAGAGAGAGAGTGGCAGGGAGAGAGAAAGGCAGATGGAGGGAGAGAGAGAGAGAGAGTGGCAGGGAGAGAGAAAGATGGTAGTAGAAAGTGACAGTGAGGGACAAAGAAAGACAGAGGTGAAGTGACAGAGGATAACAACCATCCAGAGGAATAGGTGGAAGTAGAAAAAAATAAAGGAAAATAGTCTAGTCAAAGAGGAAAGCAGAGGTAAAAAAGAGAATGGGAAAGGTGACAGGGTAGATCAACAGCTTGTGCCAATCATTAGGAAAAAAACACTGGGCTGTCAGAGAAGAAGAACGTTTCAAGACACAAATATACCTGGTGCCATTTCAATGTCATAAACAGTAACCTCTATCATCAGACTGTGAGAGACGCAGAGACACAAAGGAGATGGAAAAACAGAAACAAACACACAAACATTGAAAAACATTCAAGAGACTACAGAGAAAAAGACATGCAGACATATAAACATACAGTGCGTATACACACACACTCCCAGACCGGCGCTTCACACACTCCCAGACCGGCGCTTCACACACTCCCAGACGCGCTTCACACACTCCCAGACTGGCGCTTCACACACTCCCAGACCGGTGCTTCACACACTCCCAGACGCGCTTCACACACTCCCAGACTGGCGCTTCACACACTCCCAGACTGGCGCTTCACACACTCCCAGACCGGCGCTTCACACACTCCCAGACCGGCGCATCACACACTCCCAGACCGGCGCCTTACACACTCCCAGACCGGCGCTTCACACACTCCCAGACCGGCGCTTCACACACTCCCAGACCGGCACTTCACACACTCCCAGACCATTTGAGACAAATACTCACAGAGAAAGAGAGAGAGCATCACAAATTTGGAGACATACCCACGGTCAGAAGGAGACAGACAGACAGGGTCAAAGTCAACAGCAGGGACAGCCGATTAGTGTGTGTGTGTATTTTACCATAAATGCTTCAGCATACTTGTACTTGTGTGTGAGTGTATAAGTGTGTTTGTCTGTGTGTGTGCCTGTATGTGAGTGTGTGTGTGTATCAGTGGAGGCTGGTGGGAGGAGCTAAAGGAGGATGGGCTCATTGTCATGGCTAGGGATGCAAACTGCTGAGAGTCCAAAAAGGTGACACTTTTTTGTTGTTGCACTGAAACATGCAATAAATCCCTGCTAGGAGGAGGAAATGCAGGTTTAAACTAATTAAACAACAAAGAATATGATCTACATGATCAGTCTGTGTGTAAAATAAAAAGTGCTTCATGTCAACCTAAAAAAAAAAAATTAAAGAAAGCAATCCAATGTTAATTGTTGCCTAGACTTTACTACACTCAAATCTTGAGAAAACCCCCACTAATATTACAGTTAGCCATGACAGCATTTATAATAGAACGCTTGTTACCATGACAGCCTTTATAATAGAATGCTTGTTAAAATGACAGCCTTTATAGTAGAACGCTTGTTACCATGACAGCCTTTATAATAGAACGCTTGTTACCATGACAGCCTTTATAATAGAAGGCTTGTTACCATGACAGCCTTTATAATAGAACGCTTGTTACCATGACAGCCTTTATAATAGAACACTTGCTACCATGACAGCCTTTATAATAGAACACTTGTTACCATGACAGCCTTTATAATAGAACGCTTGTTATCATGAGAGCCTTTATAATAAAACTATTGTTACCATGACAGCCTTTATAATAGAATGCTTGTTACCATGACAGCCTTTATAATAGAACACTTGTTACCATGACAGCCTTCAAAATAGAACGCTTGTTAAAATGACAGCCTTTATAATAGAACACTTGTTACCATGACAGCGTTTATAATAGAACACTTGTTACCATGACAGCATTTATAATAGAATGCTTGTGACCACACACATAAATATTGCACATAAATAAAAACATCTGTAAGTAGAAATAGAATTAAACAAACAGGCATTCTATTTTTGCTCTATTATAGTGGCCACTATGGTAGACATTGATCAAGTGCACAAGGCTACATGTGTGCAAAAATAACGTTCAATGAGTAAAAAAATGACAATCCCCCTCACTCACACATACGTGTTACTGTCAAGTTTCAAACATTTCTCATTAGATCTACATGAATCACATAGGTCACCTATTTTGGATTCAAAACGGCGAATTTTGCCGAAAGGTGACTAGTTTGCATCCCTGAATGGCTGGAATGGAATAAATGGTACAGAGTTAAACGTGGTAAGTGTGTATAGTAATGTTTGTGCCTGTTTGTGTGTGTCTTAGTGAGTGTCTATTAGTGAGTGTCTATTAATGTGTGTGACTGTATTGACTCACTGTCTCTGGTGTCATGTGAAGAGTCATTCTTGACAGGGGTGGGGTCACTCCAGGAGCGGTTGAAACTCTTCGCTCTACGCTCGGCAAATGCTAGTGAATGTGGGGAGAGAAAGTCACACACCCATGCACCATACACACACCTTGAACACACACACCCTGAACACACACACCCTGAACACACACACACCCTGAACACACACACCATGAACAGACACACCCTGAACAGACACACCCTGAACACATACACCCTTAACACATACACCCTGAACACATACACCCTGAACACACACACACCCTGAACACACACACCCTGAACACCCAACACACGGTTCATTGTACACACACACAATGTACGCACACGTATGCTCACACGCACACGTATGCTCACGCGCACACACGTGCACGCACACACACACACACACACACACACACACACACACACACACACACACACACACACACACACACACACACACACACACACACACACACACACACACACACACACACACACACACACAGGTACCATCCCTGGGTGGATGAGTTTAGTTAGGTGTAACAAACGCAGCCTCACCAATGAGAGACTGGGGAGATATTTCATTCGTTAGCTTAACGATTAGCATATCCAGCATTGATTATGCCTCAACACCAGCAATAACACAGGTTCATCAAACGTGAGCCAACACACACACACACACTCATCGGTGCACAACGGCATGCCACACACCAATATACATAGAGATAGCGCACATCACACACAGGGCCATGCATAAACACAAAGACAACAAGACACAAAACCACTGATGGGGGGAGGACATGTTGGGAGAACACACAGCACACAGTAACACTGTGACTCACTCTGTGCCTTCATTCTCCTGCTGCCCACCATTCTAAGATGCTTCCGGAAGTTCCTGTGGGCAGATTGGGCATGAGGAGATGGAGATGGGGAGAGAGGGAGGAGGAGGGGGAGGAGGAGGGGGGGGGGGGGGAGGGGGGAGGAGAAGGAGGAGGAGGAGGAGGAGGAGGAGGAAAAGAAGGGAAGAATAATTTAGAGGAGGAAGTGAGTTAATAAGGGAAAGAGAGTGTATGTGCCCCAAATGGCACCCTACATAGTGAACTTCTTTTGACCAGAGCACTGTGGAAAGAGGTGCAGTATATATGTAGGGAATAGGGTGCCATTTGTGACGTACACAATAAGATAAAAAGTGTGACAGAGACGTGCACAACATTTTTTTAAATTAAAGATTTAAGAAATGATTTCATAATTTAGGTCTGTCAGATGAGTGTTTTAAGTAACATTGGACCATTCCACTGCTGCTACATAACCGTATATATGTACCTGCTGCTACATAACCGTATTTATGTACCTGTTGCTACATAACCGTATATATGTACCTGCTGCTACATGTAACACTACTGCCCTTTGTCAGATGTTTCTGATTAGAGATGTTTGAACCAGTAGCCTAGATCAGTGGTTTCCAAAAATGTTATAGTCCCGTACCCCTACAAACATTCAACCTCCAGCTGCGTACCCCCTCTAGCACCAGGGGCAGCGCACTCTCAAATGGTGTTTTTTGCCATCATTGTAAGCCTGCCACACACACACACACACACAAACACACATACACACACACACACACACACACACACAATACAATACATTTATTAAACCTAAGAATGAGTGTGAGTTTTTGTTACAACCCTGCTCATGGCAAGTGACAAAGAGCTCTTATAGGACCAGGGCACAAATAATAATATAATAATAATCAATAATTTTGCTCTTTATTTAGCCATCTTACATATAAAACCTTATTTGTTCATCGAAAATTGTGAATAACTCACCACAGGTTAATGGGAAGAGTGTGCTTGAAAGGATGCTCATAACTCTGCAATGTTCGGTTGTATTGGAGAGAGTCTCAGTCTAAAATAATTTTCCACACACAGTCTGTGCCTATATTTTGAGTTTTCATGCTAGTGAGGGCCGAGAATCCACTCTCACATTAGGTACGTGGTTGCAAAGGGCATCAGTGTCTTAACAGCGCGATTTTCCAAGGCAGGATACTCTGAGCGCAGCCTAATACAGAAATCTGGAAGTGGCTTCTGATTAAATTAAATTTTCACAGAACCGCTTGTTGAAATTTCGATGAGGCTCTCTTGTTCAGATATCGGTAAGTGGACTGGAGGCAGGGCATGAAAGAGATAACGAATCCAGTTGTTTGTGTCATGCGCTTCGGGAAAGTACCTGCGTAATTGCGCACCCAACTCACTCAGGTGCTTCAATATATCACATTTGACATTGACCGTAAGCTTGAGTTCATTTGCACACAAGAAATCATAGAATGATGGAAATACCTGTGTGTTGTCCTTGTTAATGCAGACAGAGAAGAACTCCAACGTCTTAATCATAGCCTCAATTATGTCCCACACATTGAATATAGTTGCAAAGAGTCCCTGTAATCCTAGACTCAGATAATTCAGGCGAGAAAAAACATCATCCAGGCCAATCGTGTTAGAAACTCATCATCATGCAAACGGTCAGACAAGGGAAAATGATGGTCAGTAAAGAAAACTTGAAGCCCGTCTCTCAATTTAAAAAAAAGTTTCAATCCTTTGCACCTTGATAACCAGCACACTTCTGTATGTTGTAAAAGCGTTACATGGTCACTGCCCATATCTTTGCATAGTGCAGAAAATACACGAGAGTTCAGGGGCCTTGCTTTAACAAAGTTAAGCATTTTCACTGTAGTGTCCATAACATCTTTCAAGCTGTCAGGCATTCCCTAGGCAGCAAGAGCCTCTCGGTGGATGCTGCAGTGTACCCAAGTGGCTTCAGGAGCAACTGCTTGCGCGCCCGTTACCACTCCACTATGTATACCTGTCATGGCTTTTGTGCCATCAGTACAGATACCAACCCAATTTCACCACCGAAGTCCATTTGATGTCACAAAGCTGTCCAGTACTTTAAAAATATCCTCTCCTGTTGTCCTGGTTTCCAGTGGTTTGCAGAAGAGGATGTCTTCCTTAGTTGACCCCCCATAAATGTAACAGACATATACCAGGAGCTGTGCCAGGCCCACCACGTCTGTTGACTCATCCAGCTGTAACGCATAGAATTCATTGGCTTGTATGCGAAGCAGTAATTGTTTCAAAACATCTCCTGCCATGTCACTGATGTATAGTTTTTGTTGGCCTTTTCCTCAACATTGTCCCAGCCATATCCGCGGCAGCAGTCCTCCACAATAGTATGGGGCTTGCCTGTCCTAGACACTCGGTAGCTCACCATATAAGTGTAACGACTTCCGCCGAAGTTGGCTCCCCTGCCTGTTCGGGCGGTGCTCGGCGGTCGTCGTCACCGTCCTACTAGCCGCTACCGATCCCTTTTTCGTTTGTCTGTTGGTTTTGTCTTATTAGTTTCACCTGTGTGTATTTTAGTTTAATTGACGTCCTTATATGTAGTAGGTTCTCCCGCCCTTGTTTTGTGCAGGATTGTTTTTTGTTACTCTGTTGGTTGTGGTTTCATGTGTGTATTCTCCGGACTGTTTGGTCCTGTGTTTGGGCTGGTCTGTTCTATGTATGTTGGCGTGACCGTTTTTTGGCCGGAGAATAAATCACGATATACTGAACCCTGCTCTCTGCGCCTGATTCCAACCCACCACTCCTAGTATCCCGTGACAATAAGACGCTTCTAGCCCCTTCTTATTAATGGTATCTGTTGCTTTTATACGTCTTACTACTCGAAAGTCATCTTAATTCTCGCTCAAAAAACTTGTGGCTTATTTTTCAAATTGTCATGTTTTGTTTCAAAATGTCTGCGCAAGAGTGAAGGTTTCATCGAGTTGTGAGATAGTACTTTTGCACATATAACACACCGTGGCTGAGGAAAGGCACTACTCCCAATAGAAGTGAACCCCAAATCAATGTAGTTCTCATCATATTTGCGGCTTTTCGATGGTCCAACGTCCCTGTCTGTTATTCGGTGCTTTCCTGGGTAAGGGGGAAGTAGCTCTTCGGCTACATCAGATTCACAACTGTCAGTGTCCATGCTAGCTGGGCTAACAAAAAATGTAGAATTACTGATGCTAGCATTGGATGTGTTTGTGGAAGCAGAACAACGTGCGTTGTCGACAGGTGCAGGTGTAGTACTGCTGGTAGTAGCAGTACTACCAGTAGAGCTGGTATATGTCTCTATGGAGGCGGGCCTCACTAAATGGACTGTTTGAAAATGTGAAGAAAAAATGTTGTAAAAAAAAAGGACATGAATCACATTTTTATTTGGCGTACCCCCGACGCGTACCCCAGTTTGGGGAATAGCTAGCCAAGATCAAAGAGAAAAATACAGAAGCCTTCTTCATGGACCAGCTTAAAGCGTTACGCCTCTTCATAGCTTTGAGTGACATTTCACTAACAACCAATACCAATATCATTGTGTACTCTGTCTGTATCCCCCTCTTAACTGCCTGCCTGCCGTTCCTTATTCATGCCATTCATTCTGTATAATAGCTCATTTCTAATATATAAACATTTCCTCTCCTCCTTTCATCTCTTCAGAATGCCTTGTGATTGTTCGCCAGGACAACAACATGTCTAATGAAGACAGGGTCAAACATAGCTACCGCGTATGGGTGGAGAATTGTGAGACATGAGGATGACAGGGAGAGAGAGAGATAGATATAGAGAGAGAGAGAGAGAGAGAGAGAGAGAGATAGAGAGAGCGGGATCAGACTAGTTTTATATTGTGATTAAAACAGTGCTTTTTCAAACATTCCCTAACCCCTCAACCTAAAAAAGAGCAAGCCTCATCACTATCGTTGCGTGACGGATGGTGTGAGTGTGAGCTGATAGAATGGAGAACAGAGACCAGCTCTCCTCTCCTCTTTTTCTCTGCATGCCCACAGAAGAGACATGCAGCAGGTCGTTGGCTAATGAGAGGATGAAAGAGAAGGAGAAAACACCCCTCCGCCCACTCAGCCAGCTGGGGATGAGTCACCGGCTCTCCTCCCTCTGTCCTCTCGCTACCTCTGTCCTCTCTCTACCTCTGTCCTCTATCTACCTCTCTCCTCTCTCTACCTCTCTCCTCTCTCTACCTCTCTCCTCTCTCTACCTCTGTCCTCTTTCTACCTCTCTCCTCTCTCTACCTCTCTCCTCTCTCTCTCTCTCTCTCCTCTCTCTACCTCTGTCCTCTTTCTACCTCTCTACACCTCTCTCCTCTCTCTACCTCTGTCCTCTTTCTACCTCTCTCCTCTCTCTACCTCTCTCCTCTCTCTACCTCTCTCCTCTCTCTACCTCTGTCCTCTCTCTACCTCTGTCCTCTCTCTACCTCTCTCCTCTCTCTACCTCTCTCCTCTCTCTACCTCCCTCCTCTCTCTACCTCTCTCCTCTCTCATCTCTCTACCTCTGTCCTCTCTCTACCTCTGTCCTCTCTCTACCTCTGTCCTCTCTCTACCTCTGTCCTCTCTCTACCTCTGTCCTCTCTCTACCTCTGTCCTCTTTCTACCTCTCTCCTCTCTCTACCTCTGTCCTCTATCTACCTCTGTCCTCTCTCTACCTCTCTCCTCTCTCTACCTCTGTCCTCTCTCTACCTCTGTCCTCTTTCTACCTCTCTACACCTCTCTCCTCTCTCTACCTCTGTCCTCTTTCTACCCCTCTCCTCTCTCTACCTCTCTCCTCTCTCTACCTCTCTCCTCTCTCTACCTCTGTCCTCTCTCTACCTCTCTCCTCTCTCTACCTCTGTCCTCTCTCTACCTCTGTCCTCTCTCTACCTCTCTCCTCTCTCTACCTCCCTCCTCTCTCTACCTCTCTCCTCTCTCATCTCTCTACCCCTGTCCTCTCTCTACCTCTGTCCTCTCTCTACCTCTGTCCTCTCTCTATCTCTGTCCTCTCTCTACCTCTGTCCTCTCTCTACCTCTGTCCTCTTTCTACCTCTCTCCTCTCTCTACCTCTGTCCTCTATCTACCTCTGTCCTCTATCTACCTCTGTCCTCTCTCTACCTCTCTCCTCTCTCTACCTCTGTCCTCTCTCTACCTCTCTCCTCTCTCTACCTCTGTCCTCTCTCTACCTCTCTCCTCTCCCTTCATCTATCTCTCTATGCTGCTCACGCGCTGAGGGCCGATCCGATGCTCCTCCAGCACTATCTATCCTTTTCACTCTCATTCTCTCTCCCTCTGTGTATATTCTGATTGGGAGTCTTGTGTGCTGAAGGCTGCTCCAAAGCACCTTGGTCCTCCCTCTCTTTTCCCATCTCTCCACTCTCCTCTTCCCACCTCACGTTCCCTCAATCTCCCTATCTCGTATCCTCCCTCTATTCCCCATCTCCTCTCTGCTCCTACTCCCTCTCTCTACCTCTCCTCCTCTCTCTCTTTCTCTCCACCTCTTCATGTCAAGACAGAGGGGATGGGGGTGTGTTGCTCCTCCATTAATTAGCTTCGTGCCACAGTGACCTTTTACTGCAGCAGCCTGGCATTGTGGGAAAACATCTGTCCGTTCATCCGTCTGCCCATCTGACTGACTCTGCCAGGGTAATGGGTTCACACCCAAAGTCACCTGTCCAGTTAGCCTGGTTTGCATTGCTAACTATGCCTCATATACAGTAGCCAAGCTCATCGTGAGTTTTTAGCTACGTTAGCGATGAGCTAGCCAGGTTCCATACTATTGTACAACCTCACCAGAGGAGGTTGGTGTGAGGAGCTATAGGAGGATGGGCTCATTGTAATGGCTGGAATGGAATAAATGAGAGATATGTTTCATTGTCACATACACTGGATAGGTGCAGTGAAATGTGTTCAACGCCCCTGGAGCAAATTAGGGTTAAGCTTTTACTGCAGTGGGCTAAATCAGGGTCACACAGAGGTAGTCCTAAACAAATCTACTTTGAAAAAAATATATACACCATACATACATGGTTGTGAGCTTAAGAAAAATAAAGGATACCATGGCAGATATAGAGTTTAAATGTATTGCATAGAGTCTGCATCCCAATATTACAATTTAGATACTTTTTTCTCTCACTTATAGTAATAACGTCATGGTGCCTCATGCTATTTTCTACCCCTCCTGGGAGTCTACATCTATTCTATTGATAATGGATGGGGAGAGTCAGCAAGTACTGGAGCACAGCAGCACACCCTGACCAGCCAGGAACACAGTAGGTACCTCTGGATGACTTCAGCCGAATCCAGCTCCCTCTCTCTCCTCTTTCTCTGCACAAATCCCCGGAAAGCCCTGCCGGGACGTGGCACAGAATGAAAGGATGATAGGGAGAATGCTGGCTTAGCACGAGGTGAGAGATGTAGCGCAAGAGGAAGAGGAGGGGAGGCGGGGGGTATTGGCAGGGTTTAGCCACAGTACTCTGGGGCATGTAGCTGTAACGGCTAGGTTTGCATCATCGGGATTTGGGATGCTGGCTCTTTGTTTGAGTTAGTTAAGGAGGTTAGCGTCAGAAGTTAGGGCCAGCTGGGGTTTAGCTGAAGAGTTGATCATGTGGGTTAGTTGAAGGTATCAAGCAGCCAGAGGTGAGGGAGAACAGTGCAGCAGCCAGATCAGTCTGCATCTTGCGGCTGGGTATGGGTTATTAGCTGTCTGTCTGTGCCAATCGCACCAGGGTCTTCTTGCAGTGTGGATTAGAGCTAAGTTTAGCTGCAGTGACAGGGCTCAGGACGGCTCAGCGCACAGAGGCCCTTTTCCATGGCTTGCTTTTGGGGTTGGCTAAAGGCTCAGTTGCAGTCAGTTGTAGTGGATTAGTGAAGGTTTCAGTCAGTGGCATGGGTTTGTTTTGCATAGGGGTTCAGCTAACTACAACGCCTATGTCTGGGTTGTAGTGGGTTAGGACATGATTTCACTGTTGGTAGAGCACTCAGCCCAGGGAAACACTCAGCCCAGGGAAGGGTTACAGGTCATGGGGTTAAAGGTCATAGGGTTAAGGGGGTTTAGGAGCGGGAGGGAAGCTAGATTCAACAGGTCAAAGATACTCACGATATCCTGCAGTGGGTCAGAGAAAGAAGTGCATGAAAGAGAAAGAGAGAGAAAGACATTAACATCCTATAGGTCATGACTATTACAATGTGTGTGTTTTAAAGGAGAGAGAGAGAGAGAGAGAGAGAGAGATAGAGAGAGAGAGAGAGAGAGATAGAGAGAGAGAGAGAGAGAGAGAGAGAGAGAGAGAGAGAGAGAGAGAGAGAGAGAGAGAGAGAGAGAGAGAGAGAGAGAGAGAGAGAGAGAGAGAGATAGAGAGAGAGAGAGAGATAGAGAGAGAGAGAGAGAGAGAGAGAGAGAGAGAGAGAGAGAGAGAGAGAGAGAGAGAGAGAGAGAGAGAGAGAGAGAGAGAGAGGATATTTTTGCTTTTTTCTGGATGTTGAGTCCCAGTGACATCCCATCTACCCATCTAGCACATAATGTTCTGAGAACCATATGTTTCTTAGATCTTGGTGAGAGCGTAGTTGTCCTATGGTTATTTTGCATACAACCTTCCCACAACATTCTGGGAAACACGCAGGATAGTTGCTTGACTTTGGAAAATTCTCAGCATATTTAAGGATCTTTTATATTTTTTAGGTATTTCATTACTTTAACAGGACATTTCCTAAAAGTTCAAACATGGTTACATGTTTGAACTTGGTTAATGTTTTGGATTGAAATTGGGAATGTTTTAAAATAGTTCAGAGAATGTTAAGAAATGACATTCTTCTGTTGGAATTTCAGTACTTCAGCATAACGTTTCATACAGCTTTCCTCCTCTATTTAAAACCAGTTAAATGTAACTGAATGTAATCTAAAATGTAATCTACATAATCCCCAAAAGTAATTAGTTATCATGAGAGGGCCATAAACAATAAGTAGTAATGCTTCATTCGCCAAGAAAAGTTCAAATCTCACCTTTCTGGGGTTTTTTTGGAATACATTGCTGAGATGTAGTCCCTTTTGAGGATACAAGCTCAAGTACACAGTACAAATATGATTAAAATATGAAATATTTGATGATGTATTTCCTATTCAACAAAACTGTATAAGGCTTCAAATTACTTATATGCTTTCTAAATATAGTATAATCAAATTATAAAACAACTAACTATAAGATTTCACTTTCCTTATAACTGTAAAATACATATTTGTATGTTTAGTGTTATCGAAAATGTATATATTTTCTAAAGGTCTCTCTTGATCAAAACGTCTGCCCCTATTACTGTGGACGGCTCACAGAGCTCTAGTGTGTTAGGAACTTGCCTTTCATCTCATATTAATCTTGTCCCTCTATAACAAACAGAGAGTGTTTTTTGATTAAAATCAGCATAACGTTTGTCTGTAGGTTTCCTCATGGTTTTATTTAATGTCATGGTCTCAGAACGTTAAGAACATGTTCCATAAAAAACGCAAGAAAGCATTAGTAATGTTAAAATAACTCTCTCTATCCTCTATCTTGTTAATTGTGTTCAGGTGTGTTGGCGCGCCCACTAATTGTCCACACCTGATCTTAATGAGGGCTTGTTTCCTTTGAAATGGGGTCTGTTTGAATAGACTAAAATAAACAGCTTTTTAAGATGCCTTACTAGCTCCATCCTGGTGGTGCATTGGACTAATTCCAAGGGTAAAGAACAGAAGATCATAGGTTTGAAACTCACTGATGCTGTGTCATGTTAACATGTTCTCAGAACAGTAATAAAACCTCCCAGGAAAACTGTCAGGGAACCATAGTGAAACATTCTCAGAACAGTAATAAAACCTCCCAGGAAAACTGTCAGGGAACCATTGTGAAACATTCTCAGAACAGTAATAAAACCTACCAGGAAAACTGTCAGGGAACCATAGTGAAACATTCTCAGAACCTACCTCTAATATTTCCGCTCCGAGATCAGGCGACATTTTCACTTCCGTTCTCAGAAGGTTTAAAAAACGTTCAGTTTTACCAGTCAGGAAACGTAGTTCCCAGAGCCAATGGGAAATTAAAAATGTACGTTCCCACAACTTCCAAGGAACCAAATGTGCTAGCTGGGATGTCAGTGTGTTCCCAGAGAGACAGGTGTTCAGTTGTTAGCAGGGCTAGCACCTGCACAAGCATCTGTCCCTAAGGTCACACTGATTCACTGTAACTAGCTTACTGTAGACAACTGTGGCTTGTTGTGGGAGATATTATGTATGTGAATGTGTGTGGGTGTGCACTAGTCTATGTACATATATGTGTGTGTCTAACTGTTTGGTCCTCTATGTGGTATGTTTGTTTGTTAATATTATATTTTTGTATGTGTGTGTGTGTGTGTGTGTGTGTGTGTGTGTGTGTGTGTGTGTGTGTGTGTGTGTGTGTGTGTGTGTGCGTGTGTGTGTGCTTCTGTGTATGTGTGTGAGGCCTGGGTACTCACGCCTGCATGGTGGTAGAAGCAGTCTGAAAGCTGAACATGTTTTCTTTTGGGTACCAGTTGTTGTCCTCTGTGGCGAGAGAGATAATGAATGGAAGTTACAGTAGCAGCCAGCCACATAGTGTGTATGTTTTTAAACGCTTTATAGCAACGATAGGAAACCTCAAAGGGCACAGCACCAGTCCACTCCACAAAGGGAGAGAGGGAGACACACAGGGAGAGAGAGCAGAGGAGAGACGAAGAGTCAGAAATACAGACCACGCCACAATCCAACTAACATCGACCCCCCCTTCACCACACAACCCCCTTTGGATTTCAGCGCCTCTCCCTCTCTGTCTCCCCCGGCTCACCTCTCTCCAGCTCAGTCATCCGGTCCACACTCCACATCCTCTCAAGGAGTCTGTGTTGCTTGCCTGCCTCGCGGGAGCTCTCTAGATCCAGGGAGCCCTGGCTACGGGATGGAGCCCCGCTAGAGTCCAAGGCCATGTTGAGGCTGCAGTCCTCCCGCGAGCCCCCCTTTCCCCCCTCACCCCAGCTGCGGATGTTGTGGGCGCTGACCGAGCTTGACAGGGGCTGCTGGGACAGGTGGTGGTGGCTGCCATGGTGACCATGGTGGGCAGCACCCCCGCCGGTAACAGCCAGGGTGTGGTGGTTGCTGCTGCTGCCGCCGGCAACAGGGTTGCCGTGACGATGGCTCCCATCGTCGCGATGAGTGTTGCCACGGTGTCCATGGCGAAGGTGGTGCTGGGTGGGGGAGGAGGTGGAGGAGGGGGAGGTGGAGGGCTGGACCAGGGTCGACGCCCCCTTCAGCACTTCCAGCTCCAGGCTCTCCTTGCTGCCCCGGTTGCTACCCAGCATACTGTTCTCTCCGGTGATGGTGTAGACACGGGCAGGCTGCAGGGCACACTCCACACACTTCTGCTGGTCCTCTTCGGCTGAGAAGCTGCGCTCCAGAGACAGGCGGGTCTTGGTGGTGGTGATGGAGGGGGGCGGGGGCTGGAGGTGGCCCAGCGGAGATTTCACCAGGCTGGACTCAGGGGGGGCTGGAGAACCCCTGTGGGGGTATGGATGGTTGTTGTTGTGGTGACGGACACCACCAGGGGAGTCAGAGTCTGGGCCCACAAATGTGTCAGACAGGAGATGGGCTGCAAGGTAAAGGAGAAGGAGAGAGATGGAGGAGTTACAGAATAAGACAAATAGAAATAGAGAGCAGATAGGACAGAGAATAGGAGAGTGGAACATTATCCTCCATCAGTGATTTACATATCAATTAGAGGATAGAGTAAATATGCTGTTCCAAAAGAAAAGAGAGAAAAGCACATGAGGAAAATGAACAGAAAAATGGAGGGAGAACAAACGGTGGCAGTTAGGGAGGGATGCTGACCTGATCCGTTTTGGTTCTCAGGGTGTGTGTGGGACAGGTACTCTCCAAATGCTCGCGCTGCTCTGTAGAGACACACACATGACACACGCTGATGTCAACACATGAGTGACAGGGAGAGAGAAAGATAAGAAGATTGTTGTTTTTGTTTACTTAATCGCCTGCTTTATAAGTGTGTGCCACCCACAGATTACGATGTAGCTGTTTATCTCTCAACTCCAGGCAGGCTCAGAGAGATAGAGAGAGAGAGAGAGAGAGAGGGGGGAGAGAGAGAGACAGAGAGAGAGAGAGAGAGAGAGAGAGAGAGAGAGAGAGAGAGAGAGAGAGAGAGAGAGTCAGAGAGAGTGGTTGAAAAACAAGTTTTAATGACTCCAACCTAAGTATATGTAAACTTCCGACTTCAACTGTATATATATATATTGGAGTCATTAAAACTAGTTTTTCAACCACTCCCCCTGGATATTAATGTCTATGTGTGGATTTGCAAGTCCGTCTTTTCATGGTTGTCAATATGAATATATCATAGGATCTCCCTGTCGGAAGCAGGTCTAGAGATTCAGGCCTGTTACACACAAATATATATATATATATACAGTTGAAGTCGGAGGTTTACATACACTTAGGTTGGAGTCATTAAAACTCATTTTTCAACCACTCCACAAATTTCTTGTTAACAAACTATAGTTTTAGCAAGTTGGTTAGGACATCTACTTTGTGCATGACACAAGACATTTTTCCAACAACTGTTTACAAACAGATTATTTCCCTTACAATTCACTGTATCACAAGTTTACATACACTAAGTTGACTGTGCCTTTAAACAGCTTGGAAAATTCCTGAAAATGATGTCATGGCTTTAGAAGATTCTGATAGACTAATTGACATCATTGGAGTCAATTGGAGGTGTACCTGTGGATGTATTTCAAGGTCTACCTTCAAACTCAGTGCCTCTTTGCTTGACATCATGGGAAAATCAAAAGAAATCAGCCAAGACCTTGTAGAGTCTGATTCATCCTTGGGAGCCGTCATACCGCTCAGGAAGGAGACATGTTCTGTCTCCTAGAGATGAACGTACTTTGGTGCGAAAAGTACAAATCAATCGCAGAACAACAGCAAAGGACCTTGTGAAGATGCTGGAGGAAACAGATACAAAAGTATCTATATCCACAGTAAAACAAGTCCTATATCGACATAACCTGAAAGGCCGCTCAGTAAGGAAGAAGCCCCTGCTCCAAAACCGCCATAAAAAAAACAGACTACGATTTGCAACTGCACATGGGGACAAAGATTGTACTTTTTGGAGAAATGTCCTCTGGTTTGACGAAACAAAAATAGAATTGTTTGGCCATAATGACCATTGCTATGTTTGGAAGAAAAGGGGGAGGCTTGCAAACCGAAGAACACCATCCCAACCGTGAAGCATGGGGGTGGCAGCATCATGTTGTGGGGGTGCTTTGCTGTAGGAGGCAGCATCACGAGGGAGGACAATTATGCAGATATATTGAAGCAACATATCAAGACATCATTCAAGAAGTTAAAGCTTGGTTGCAAATGGGTCTTCCAAATGGACAATGACCCCAAGTATACTTCCAAAGTTGTGGCAACATCGCTTAAGGACAACAAAGTTTGTGGGCAGAACTGAAAAAGCATGTGCGAGAAAGGAGGCCTTACAAACCTGACTCAGTTACAACAGCTCTGTCAGGAGGAATGGGCCGAAATTCACCCAACTGATTGTGAGAAGCTTGTGGAAGGCTACCCGGAACGTTTGAACCAAGGTAAACAATTTAAAGGCAATGCTACCAAGTACTAATTGAGTGTATGTAAACTTCTGACCTACTGGGAATGTGATGAAAGAAATAAAAGCTGAAATAAATAATTATCTCTAATATTAATCTGAAATTTCACATTCTTAAAATAAAGTGGTGATCCTAACTGACCTAAGAAAGGGAATTTTTACTAGGATTAAATGTCAGGAATTGGGAAAAACTGAGTTTAAATGTATTTTGCTAAGGTGTATGTAAACTTCCGACTTCAACTGTATATATACTATATACAGTGCCTTGCGAAAGTATTCGGCCCCCTTGAACTTTGCGACCTTTTGCCACATTTCAGGCTTCAAACATAAAGATATAAAACTGTATTTTTTTGTGAAGAATCAACAACAGGTGGGACACAATCATGAAGTGGAACGACATTTATTGGATATTTCAAACTTTTTTAACAAATCAAAAACTGAAAAATTGGGCGTGCAAAATTATTCAGCCCCCTTAAGTTAATACTTTGTAGCGCCACCTTTTGCTGCGATTACAGCTGTAAGTCGCGAGAGACTGAAATTTTTTCCCATTCCTCCTTGCAAATGGAGAGCATTTCTGAACAGTAGTTTTCAGTTCTTTCCACAGATTCTCGATTGGATTCAGGTCTGGACTTTGACTTGGCCATTCTAACACCTGGATATGTTTATTTTTGAACCATTCCATTGTAGATTTTGCTTTATGTTTTGGATTATTGTCTTGTTGGAAGACAAATCTCCGTCCCAGTCTCAGGTCTTTTGCAGACTCCATCAGGTTTTCTTCCAGAATGGTCCTGTATTTGGCTCCATCCATCTTCCCATCAATTTTAACCATCTTCCCTGTCCCTGCTGAAGAAAAGCAGGCCCAAACCATGATGCTGCCACCACCATGTTTGACAGTGGGGATGGTGTGTTCAGCTGTGTTGCTTTTACGCCAAACATAACGTTTTGCATTGTTGCCAAAAAGTTCAATTTTGGTTTCATCTGACCAGAGCACCTTCTTCCACATGTTTGGTGTGTCTCCCAGGTGGCTTGTGGCAAACTTTAAACGACACTTTTTATGGATATCTTTAAGAAATGGCTTTCTTCTTGCCACTCTTCCATAAAGGCCAGATTTGTGCAATATACGACTGATTGTTGTCCTATGGACAGAGTCTCCCACCTCAGCTGTAGATCTCTGCAGTTCACCCAGAGTGATCATGGGCCTCTTGGCTGCATCTCTGATCAGTCTTCTCCTTGTATGAGCTGAAAGTTTAGAGGGACGGCCAGGTCTTGGTAGATTTGCAGTGGTCTGATACTCCTTCCATTTCAATATTATCGCTTGCACAGTGCTCCTTGGGATGTTTAAAGCTTGGGAAATCTTTTTGTATCCAAATCCGGCTTTAAACTTCTTCACAACAGTATCTCGGACCTGCCTGGTGTGTTCCTTGTTCTTCATGATGCTCTCTGCGCTTTTAACGGACCTCTGAGACTATCACAGTGCAGGTGCATTTATACGGAGACTTGATTACACACAAGTGGATTGTATTTATCATCATTAGTCATTTAGGTCAACATTGGATCATTCAGAGATCCTCAATGAACTTCTGGAGAGAGTTTGCTGCACTGAAAGTAAAGGGGCTGAATAATTTTGCACGCCCAATTTTTCAGTTTTTGATTTGTTCAAAAAGTTTGAAATATCCAATAAATGTCGTTCCACTTCATGATTGTGTCCCACTTGTTGTTGATTCTTCACAAAAAAATACAGTTTTATATCTTTATGTTTGAAGCCTGAAATGTGGCAAAAGGTCGCAAAGTTCAAGGGGGCCGAATACTTTCGCAAGGCACTGTATATATATATATATATATATATATATATATATATATATATATATATAGAGGGGGTTGCCATGATAGGGGGTTGCCATGATATATCAGATAAATACACATTCGACATTACAATAAAATTTGCTTTAAAACTGCCACATTTTCTTTGCACCCTGTCGTGACGTTGTATTAGTTAATGTGACGACTGTTGTTCATCAAATGATTAAAAGGTTCAATTGCGTGATTAACTGAATCAAGCAAATATTAACTCATTAACCTGGGGCACCATGGGAACACTAGTTTTTATTGAATTTCTATTTCCCAAATTAACTCAAAGAATATCAGAATATCGATTTTACAAAAGCCGCTAATTAACCAGTTACCTCTACAATATCGTTCTGAACGTCGTATAGTCCGTGAATCTGCACGGACCCGGGTCTCACCAATGAGTTCGTACCACACAAATCTTAGTTGAATATTTATTTACGAGAAAGCTAAAATTATGATTAAAGATACACATAGACAAAACACAGTCTAGGCTATTGATTAGAACTTAGTATAACGAGCCAACTCACTGTGGCGCGTGTTACCCAAAATGGGGATTTCAAAGAGAGAGAGAAAAAAGAAAGTATACATTTGGGTGAATTTGTCAGCTATGCTATTCTAACCCTAGCCTTGCCCCAAACTGCCGCTCTTATGGGTCAGAATATAATGATGTAATTACGTGGGGAGGACCTCAGAGGATTCTCTGCGTGGACCGTTCAGGCTGCTCGATGACGCACTTCCCCGGCACACCTTTCTGGTCGTCCTCACGATGTCAGTGTCCTTTTGGCTTAGGAGTCTGTTCCCTCACCCTTGTTCTGGAAGGGCTATTCTAAGGACGGACAGCTCTGTAGCTCAGAGCTCACGGCGTAGGAATTAAACATTTTAGATACCACGATTCGCTGGGATTGGATGCTAAGGGGGTCCGGCTTGAATACACCCGCTTAGACACAGCTACTCATCCGTAGCTTGGGTAGAAAAATATTTATTTGTCTTCAAACTTGGGTTTGTTGACTTTTTAGACCTTGGCTGCAGCTTGGGTCACGTAGTCTTCTCTGTAAATTCTTTACTCACAGGTTTTATACCCTTGGGTCAGAAGTGCGCGTACCCGCCTTTAGGGCAATTCTCTGGGCGTACCAAGTTAATGAGGGCAAGGTCTAGATTTTACTCAGATCCAATTTTAGACGACTAACTTCACATTTCATCTTCCCCAAAACATTCTCTTTGATTTGGATATTTTCCATACAACGTACAATGTACAGTATAAACATCAAAGATATACTGGGAAAACTATTCACATTACAATGTTTTCGTAATAACGTCATCTATTAACCTTTAATAACAAAACAAAAATGACATACATTTTCATATTCCATCTATCGTCATGACCACCATTGTGGCTGACGGAAACCATTGTTCCCAAGTCCCTTTATTTCATGTTTAATGTTCTGAGGCTGGTTCTCCATAGTAACAGGACAAAGGAATTTGTCTGTGGCCTAAGATTTACCATGGGCGTGAGGGGTCATAAAACCCCCACATCTTCAGACCCCTAGATCTCTCCTCCTCTGTTGGGGTTGAGAGATAATCTGTAGGTGTCACACCCTGATCATAGTTTGCTTTGTATGTTTCTATGTTTTGTTTGGTCAGGGTGTGATCTGAGTGGGCATTCTATGTTTTGTGTCTAGTTTGTCTGTTTCTGTGTTTGGCCTGATATGGTTCTCAATCAGAGGCAGGTGTTAGTCATTGTCTCTGATTGGGAACCATATTTAGGTAGCCTGTTTGGTGTTGTGGGTGATTGTTCCTGTCTCAGTGTTTGTTCCACACAGGACTGTTTCGGGTTTACACGTTTTTGTAGTTTATTCATGTATAGTTTTCTTATTAAAAACAAACATGAATTTCAACCACACTGCATTTTGGTCCTCCTCTCCTTCGACGGAAGAATCCCGTTACAGTAGGGTTGTGGTCTCCTGTAACCTGACCTGATCAGGACAGTCATGACAACCCCATAACATTATACGTATAATTCGAGATAATAAGCCTTAAATGTGCAAAATTCTCTCCACCAACAAGAGAGGTGTGAACAGTTTGTGTCATGAACAGTGCTTGTGCCCATAGAAATAGACATTGCGCATGCGCCTAGGGATGGCACCGGATGTTCCCCAATGCTGGAAGGGGGTCCCCGAGTGGCTCAGTTGCTAGAGCATTGTCACGACTCCGACCGAAGGTGGCTCCCCTTCCCGTTCGGGTGGCGCTCGGCGGTCGTCGTCGCCGGCCTACTAGCTGCCACTGATTCTTTCCTCCCCCTCCTTATGTGTTTATTGAGTACACCTGTTTTGAGGTTATAATTAGTGAGGCTTTATTAGTCAGCCGGCCCGCCTGGTTCTTTGTGCAGGATTGATTATTGTGACCTTCTGTTTTGTAGTAGAGGAACGTGTTTGTTCCTGGTCGTGCATTTTGGTTGTGAGCACCCTGTATTGCGTTTTGTGCATTAAAGAGCACAGCATCGCACTCTGTTTCCTGCGTCTGACTCCACACCCACGACACCCGCAGCGTTACAAGCATGGTGTAACGGTATTCATCATCTGAAGAAGAGGAATCATCGGACCAAAGCGCAGCGTGGTAAGTGTTCATGCTTGTTTTATTAAAACTGAACACTATAACAAAATAATAAAGGGAATAACCGAAACAGTCCTGAAAGGTGCAAAACACTAAACAGAAAATAACTACCCACAAAAACCCTGTGGGAAAAATCTACCTAAATATGGTTCCCAATCAGAGACAACAATAGACAGCTGTCCCTGATTGAGAACCATACCCGGCCAAAACAAAGAAATACAAAAACATAGAAAAAGAACATAGAATTCCCACCCAAATCACACCCTGGCCAAACCAAAATAGAGACATAAAAAGCTATAAGGTCAGGGCGTGAGGGACATAGATCCCGCCCCACCTCTGGCTTGGCCCACTTAGGTGGCACCTCTAGAGCGGGGACCCTCGCCGCTGACCCCAGACTGGGGACCCTCGTAGCGGGCCCCGGACTGGGCACCCTCGTAGAGAGCCCCGTACTGGAGGGTGTCGCTGGAAGATCCGGACTGAAGGGCGCCTCTGGAGGCTCCGGACTGAAGGGCGCCTCTGGAGGCTCCGGACTGAAGGGCGCCTCTGGAGGCTCCGGACTGAAGGGCGCCTCTGGAAGCTCCGGACTGAAGGGCGCCTCTGGAGGCTCCGGACTGAAGGGCGCCTCTGGAGGCTCCGGACTGAAGGGCGCCTCTGGAGGCTCCGGACTGAAGGGCGCCTCTGGAGGCTCCGGACTGAAGGGCGCCTCTGGAAGCTCCGGACTGAAGGGCGCCTCTGGAAGCTCCGGACTGAAGGGCGCCTCTGGAGGCTCCGGACTGAAGGGCGCCTCTGGAAGCTCCGGACTGAAGGGCGCCTCTGGAGGCTCCGGACTGAAGGGCGCCTCTGGAAGCTCCGGACTGAAGGGCGCCTCTGGAAGCTCCGGACTGAAGGGCACCTCTGGAGGCTCCGGACTGAAGGGCGCCTCTGGAGGCTCCGGACTGAAGGGCGCCTCTGGAGGCTCCGGACTGAAGGGCGCCTCTGGAAGCTCCGGACTGAAGGGCGCCTCTGGAGGCTCCGGACTAGAGGGCGTCGCTGGAGAGTCCGGACTGGAGGGCGACTCTGGAGGGAGGAGACGGGAGACAGTCTGGTGCGTGGGGCTGCCACAGGGCCCACCAGGCTGGGGAGACCTACAGGAGGCCTGGTGCTTGGAGGAGGCACCGGATGAACCAGGCTGTGGGGGAGCACTGGAGCTCTGGTGCGCAGCCTTGGCACCACTCCTCCAGTCTGAATGCCCACTTTAGCCCGGCCCCTCCAGAGTCCAGGCACAGGTTGAACCGGGCTGTGGGGGAGCACTGGAAATCTGGTGCTTAACACTCGCACCTCTCCTGTCTCCAGGGTCCCTGTCCGTCCAATATCTCCTCCCAAGTCCAGGAGTCCTGAACCCTCTGCTCCTCTTTACCACGCTGCTTGGTCCGTTTGTGGTGGGTAGTTCTGTAACGGTATTCGTCGGCTGAAGAAGAGGAATCATCGGACCAAAGCGCAGCGTGGTAAGTGTTCATGCTTGTTTTATTAAAACAGAACACTATAACAAAATAACAAAGGGAATAACCGAAACAGTCCCGAAAAAACACAAAATGCCCACCCAAATCACACCCTGACCAAACCGAAATAGAGACATAAAAAGCTCTAAGGTCACGCCCAGGCCAGGGTGTGACTAGGGTGGGCATTCTATGTTCTTTTTCTATGTTTTTGTATTTCTTTGTTTTTGGCTGAGTATGGTTCTCAATCAGGGACAGCTGTCTGCCGTTGTCTCTGATTGAGAACCATATTTAGGTAGCCTTTTCCCACCTGTGGTTGGTGGGTAGTTGTTTTCTGTGTCTGTGTTTCACCATAGAGAACTGTTTCGAGTTTCATTGTTTCACTTTGGTTATTTTGTATTCAGTGTTCAGTTATATTTTATTAAAATGGACACTTACTACGCTGCGTTTTGGTCCGATCTTTCATACTCATCAGATGAAGAAGATCATTACACATGGTGCTTGCAACGCCAGGTTTGTAGATTCGATTCCCATAGGGAACCAGTATGGAGGGAAAAAATAATGAAATGTATGCATTTACTGTAAGTAGCTCTGGATAAGAACATTTGCTAAATTAATAAAAATTCTAAAGTTTGGCAACCCCTGTACTAACACATCGCTTATTAGCTGCTACACATTAACTCAGCACCAGGATTTAAAACTATAGTTTAATACTTACAGAGGGACCTATTAGCAAAAAAAGTATTTTAATAACTTTGGTTTACAGAACAATTTTGTTTTGCAGTTTCACAGCTAATTTCCTTCAATTGTAATTGCCATGGGGGGTGGTGAGATGTGTTGGCAGTTTAAAGCTACATGACTTATGGCATGTTAATATGATTTCTGAGTGAGAGTGACTAACAAAATCCATGGGGGTACCCTGGAGGTCAGGGCACGTCCGGCCAGATTACAGTAGATAGCTGATGATCACTGTAGATAGCTGATGATCACTGTAGATAGCTGATGATCACTGTAGATAGCTGATGATCACTGTAGATAGCTGATGATCACTGTAGTTAGCTGATGATCACTGTAGATAGCTGATGATCACTGTAGATAGCTGGCTAGACTAAGTAGTCTTGTTTTCCTACACACCTGGTTCTCATTTCCCTCATTAAGTGTTGTGTATTTAACCCTCTGTTCCCCCCATGTCTTTGTGTGGAATTGTTTATTGTAAGTGCTTGTGCACATGTTGACTGGTGCGCGACGGGTTTTGTACCCATGTCTTGTTATTCTTTATGCCGTTGGTTTTTGCAATTAAACTGCTCCGGCTATTACCTAGTTTTGCTCTCCTGCGTCTGACTTCCCTGCCACCGGTTACGCACCCCTTACACATGGACTAATCTGTGACTGTCAGTGAGTGACATACAACAAGAGGAAAACTGATGATGCACAACCAAGTTTGGAAATTGCACCTTGTGTATTCTACTATTCTAACGCTCATCAGTAAGTTGAGACCACGACTGAGTGCCCCCTCCCCCCAAAGAATCTATAAATATACAGTACATGTCAAATAAATTACCGAAGTCATATGCAGCTACAGGCCTGCTATATGTGCAAGCTACACACAACCTCTAGACGCAGTCACGATAGACAATGTCCAAACATGTAACACTGCCTGAATTCAGAAGACTAAATAAAGTAGTGCTCACCAGAATACTGTCTTACATTCATAGAATGGATGCATTAGTAATCTAGCTAACACCTGTAAAGTTGTCTGTTTCATTTAGGGACCTGGGGGAAAACGCAATAACTCCAAAACAGTGGAAAAATGTCCACGTCGTCAGTTTAACAGGCTTTAAGCAAATGAAAAGCTGAGAAAACGACAAAACACGTTTCTGATAAGACTTCAGTTCCACTTCGGTGCATATTTTATTAGGGTAAAATACTGTCTGCATAACAGTGCCAAAGATAACAAATGACAAGCTCATTCACATTTTCTCAAGAGATGCTGAAATAAAGAAATCATATTTCTCCAATCCACACTGTTCCCAAGACAAAATGAAAATGTGTTGAATAATTGCACTGCAAGTAATGCATAATTCTGCAGGAGTTAATATGATATTACACTACATGTGAGAGGATATAGGGCTACAGTCAGTGTCCAGATTTCAGTTACTATTCCATTTGACCCATATAGCCTACTTAAATTATAAATATTCTGTTTATTCATGGATACAGGGATACTCATGAGCGGGATATCAAAGGTGCATGTAAACAGCTTATCCCAAATAAAATCTTAGGCGGGATATGAGCTACTATCCGGAATACTGTCTACATGGAAACGTGGTCCTTGTTTCATGACGTTAAGGTAACAAAAGCGGGTGCACAATGGGCTACTGGTCAGATTCGGGGGCAATTGATCAACTGCGCTATCCATGGTGCTGAATCTCTGCCTAGGTCTGTTTGTTTAGTGGAGAATTTGATGTTCCCTGTGACTATCACCACAATAAGCGGTTTATCATGAAGGAAAAACTGTCATAACCTTCCCAAATTCCAACTATAGCCAGGTGCAAGGGGAGAGAAAATCCACCTGACATCTTACTAAGGTAGGCTAAAACTAATTAAATTTTCCCTAGACCTCATCATATTTGACCAGTCGGCCAACAGCCTAGGCTACATTAAAACTAGGCTACATCAACAAAATAGCGTGGTAACGTTGACTTGATTAAATTTAAACAAATACATAAAGAAAACATTAGATTCATGTGTAGCCTATATTTCTACAATTACAATGCTATAATCATGTCAGATTTTTCCGCTGGTATTATATGTTTTTATATGCTGAAACTGGTATTCCGGAATACCGGGAGATCTCCTACAGAACATTCCCTAGGACTGCCTTGAAGCCTTAAGTATGAGAGACAGAGAGAAAAGCTTCCTCTCTTATCCTCCCTTTCTCTGCCCCTTAGTATTTCCTCAGTCAAAAGGATCCACTTCAGAGCCCCTCTGTGGTACTGTAGATGTCATACTGCTGTAAGCTCTTCCACATAATAGTCACAGTCTGGTTCTCTGGGTTTGTGGGTGTCACCAGTAAAGGAGTGGCTCGACATGTGCACTGCCAAACGGCTCCCGTGCACATGTAAAAATAACCCTGCAAGCATGTGTCAATGTGATTCCGTCACTGCACTTTCCTCCCTCTCTGACTAAACAGTAGCATCCTCCCTGGAATGCTGTTTGTGTGTCTGTGTCTATGTTTGTGGATGCGTGTGTGTATGTGCCCATTCACATGCGTGTGTGTGTTAGCGAGTGCACTTCGTCATGGTGTGATTAGTCAGGCCTGCTGGGAGCTGTGTGAATAAAACTAGTCTGATGTTATGGGTAATTACTCCTTCCCTTCTGAAGCTTCTGAATACTTTTTCATTTTTCCCTTTTTTATTATTCAGCAGCTCGGAGCTTTGATTAAAATCAACAACAGGATGCACACAGTGGTCTGGGAGATACACATCATCCATAAAACATGAGAAAAAAAACAGAGGAGACAGAGAGAGCAAACTGCCTCCCCCTCTCTCTCGCTCTCGCTCTCTATCTCTCTCGCTCTCTCTCGCCATCTCTCGCTCTCTCTCGCTCTCTATCTCTCTCGCTCTCTCTCGCCATCTCTCGCTCTCTCTCTCTCTCTCTTGCCATCTCTATCTCTCTCGCCATCTCCCTCTCTCACCATCTCTCTCTCTCTATCTCTCTCTCTCTCGCCATCTCTCTCACTCTCTCTCGCTCGCCATCTCACTCTCTCTCTCGCCATCTCTCTCTCTCTCTCGCACTTTCTCTCTCTCTCTCTCTCGCCATCTCTCTCTCTCTCGCTCTCTCTCTCTCGCTCTCTCTCTCTCTCTCACCATCTCTCTCTCTCTCTCGCTCTCTCTCTCGCCATCTCTCTCTCTCTCTTTCGCCATCTCTCTCTCTCTCTCTTCATCTCTTTCGCCATTTCTCTCTCTCTTCATCTCTTTCGCCATCTCTCTCTCTCTCCATCCATCTCTTTCTCTACTTAACCTGTGTTTCATGAGCGCATCTGGTGGGGATAGACAAAATCAAGATGCGCACTATGGCGCACGCAGACGCACGTACAGAGCCGGTTTAGTCAGCATGTGAGGATGATAAGCGCAATGTCATTTGCGAACTGCAGCTACTTAATGATTTCAAATCAAACCAAACTTTAGTTGTCACATGAGCCGAATACAACAACTTTACCGTGAAATGCTTACTTACAAGCCCTTAACCAACAGTGCAGTTCAAGAAGAGTTAAGAAAATATTCACCAAGTAGACTAAAATAAAAAAGTAATAATAAAAAGTAACACGATAGGAATAACAATAACGAGGCAATATACAGGGGGCACCGGTACTGAGTCAGTGTACAGGGGTACAGGCTAATTGAGGTAACCTGTACATGTAGGTGGGGGCCAAGTGACTATGCATTAATAATAAACAGCGAGTAGCAGCAGTGTACAAAAGGGAGGGGGGGGGGGTCAATGTAAATTGTCCTGTGGCGATTTTATGAATTGTTGGCTTGGGGGGTAGAAGCTGTTGAGGAGCCTGGTGGTCCGGTACCGCTTGTCGTGTGGTAGCAGAGAAAACAGTCTATAACTTGGGTCTCTGACAATTGTATGGGCTTTCCTCTGACACCACCTATTGTATAGGTCCTGGATGGCAGGAAGCTTGGCCCCAGTGATGTACTGGGCCATTCGCACTACCTTCTGTAGCGCCTCTGCCGAGCAGTTGCCATACCAGGCGGTGATGCAACTGGTCAGGATGCTCTCGTTGGTGCAACTGTAGAACCTTTTGAGGATCTGGAGACCCATGCCAAATCTTTTTAGTCACCTGAGGGGGAAAAGGTTTTGTCGTGCCCTCTTCAAGACTGTCTTGGTGTGTTTGGACCATGATAGTTCGTTGGTGATGTGGACACCAAGGAACTTGAAACTCTCGACCAGCTCCACTACAGCCCTGTCGATGTTAATGGGGGCCTGTTCGTCCCGCCTTTTCCTGTTGTCCACGATCAGCTCCTTTGTCTTGCTCACATTGAGGGAGAGGTTGTTGTCCTGGCACCACACTACCAGTTCTTTGACCTCCTCCCTATAGGCCGTCTCATCGTTGTCGGTGATCAGGCCTACCACTGTTGTGTCGTCAGCAAACTTAATGATGGTGTTGGAGTCGTGTTTGGCCACGCAGTCGTGGGTGAACAGGGAATACAGGAGGGGACTAATTCCACACCCCTGAGGGGTCCCAGTGTTAAGGATCAGTGTGGCAGATGTCTTGCTGCCTACTCTTACCACCTGGGGGCGGCCCGTCAGGAAGTCCAGGATCCAGTTGCAGAGGGAGGTGTTTAGACCCAGAGTTCTTAGCTTAGTGATGAGCTTCGTGGGCACTATAGTGTTGAACACTGAGCTGTAGTCAATGAACAGCATTCTCACATACAGTGGGGCAAAAAAGTATTTAGTCAGCCACCAATTGTGCAAGTTCTCCCACTTAAAAAGATGAGCGAGGCCAGTATTTTTCATCATAGGTACACTTCAACTATGACAGACAAAATGATTTTTAAAAATCCAGAAAATCACATTGTAGGATTTTTAATGAATTTATTTGCAAATTATGGTGGAAAATAAGTATTTGGTCAATAACAAAAGTTTCTCAATACTTTGTTATATACCCTTTGTTGGCAGTGACAGAGGTCAAACGTTTTCTGTAAGTCTTCACAAGGTTTTCACACACTGTTGCTGGTATTTTGGCCCATTCCTCCATGCAGATCTCCTCTAGAGCAGTGATGTTTTGGGGCTGTTGCTGGGCAACACGGACTTTCAAATCCCTCCAAAGATTTTCTATGGGGTTGAAATCTGGAGACTGGCTAGGCCACTCCAGGACCTTGAAATGCTTCTTACGAAGCCACTCCTTCGTTGCCCGGGCGGTGTGTTTGGGATCATTGTCATGCTGAAAGACCCAGCCACGTTTCATCTTCAATGCCCTTGCTGATGAAAGGAGGTTTTCACTCAAAATCTCACGATACATGGCCCCATTCATTCTTTTCTTTACACGGATCAGTCGTCCTGGTCCCTTTGCAGAAAAACAGCCCCAAAGCATGATGTTTCCACCCCCATGCTTCACAGTAGGTATGGTGTTCTTTGGATGCAACTCAGCATTCTTTGTCCTCCAAACACGACGAGTTGAGTTTTTACCAAAGAGTTCTATTTTGGTTTCATCTGACCATATGACATTCTCCCAATCTTCTTCTGGATCATCCAAATGCTCTCTAGCAAACTTCAGACGGGCCTGGACATGTACTGGCTTAAGCAGGGGGACACGTCTGGCACTGCAGGATTTGAGTCCCTGGCGGCGTGGTGTGTTACTGATGGTAGGCTTTGTTACTTTGGTCCCAGCTCTCTGCAGGTCATTCACTAGGTCCCCCCATGTGGTTCTGGGATTTTTGCTCACCGTTCTTGTGATCATTTTGACCCCACGGGGTGAGATCTTGCGTGGAGCCCCAGATCGAGGGAGATTATCAGTGGTCTTGTATGTCTTCCATTTCCTAATAATTGCTCCCACAGTTGATTTCTTCAAACCAAGCTGCTTACCTATTGCAGATTCAGTCTTCCCAGTCTGGTGCAGGTCTACAATTTTGTTTCTGGTGTCCTTTGACAGCTCTTTGGTCTTGGCCATAGTGGAGTTTGGAGTGTGACTGTTTGAGGTTGTGGACAGGTGTCTTTTATACTGATAACAAGTTCAAACAGGTGCCATTAATACAGGTAACGAGTGGAGGACAGAGGAGCCTCTTAAAGAAGAAGTGACAGGTCTGTGAGAGCCAGAAATCTTGCTTGTTTGTAGGTGACCAAATACTTATTTTCCACCATAATTTACAAATAAATTCATTAAAAATCATACAATGTAATTTTCTGGATTTTTTTTCCCATCATTTTGTCTGTCATAGTTGAGGTGTACCTATGATGAAAATTACAGACCTCTCTCATCTTTTTAAGTGGGAGAACTTGCACCTACACTTGTAGGTGTTCCTTTTGTCCAGGTGAGAAAGGGCAGTGTGGAGTGCGATTGAGATTGCGTCATCTGTGGATCTGTTGGGGCGGTATGTGAATTGGAGTGGGTCTAGTGTATCCGGGAGGATGCTGCTGATGTGAGCCATGGCCAGCTTTTCAAAGCACTTCATGACTACCGACGTGAGTGCCATGGGGCGGTAATCATTTAGGCAGGTAACCTTCGCTTCCTTGGGCACAGGGACTATGGTGGTCTGCTTGAAACATGTATGTATTACAGACTCAGTCAAGGAGAGTTTGAATATGTCAGTGAAGACACTTGACAGTTGGTCTGCGCATGCTTTGAGTACACGTCCTGGTAATCCATCTGGCCCAGCGGCTTTATTAATGTTGACTTGTTTAAAGGTTTTGTTCACATCGGCTACCGACAGCGTTATCACACAGTCATCCAGAACAGCTGGTGCTCTCGTGCATGCTTCAGTGTTGCTTGCCTAGAAGCGAGCATAAAAGGCATTTAGCTCGTCTGGTAGCATCTCGTCACTGGGTCACTCAGAAAAACGAATCATGACTCTGGAGTCAGCAAAAATAATCTCTCTCTCGCTCTCGCTCTCGCTGTCGCTGTCGCTCTCTCTCTCAATTCAATTTCAATTTAAGGGGCTTTATTGGCATGGGAAACAGATGTTTACATTGTCAAAGCAAGTGAAATATATAATAAACAAAAGTGAAATAAACAATAACATATTTACTGTAAACATTACACTACCAGATGTTCTAAAACATGTCATATTATGGCTATGTGTTGTAATGATGTGCAAATAGTTAAAGTAGAAAAGGGAAAATAAATAAACATAAATAAAGGTTGTATTTACAATGGTGTTTGTTCTTCACTGGTTGCCCTTTTCTTGTGGCAACAGGTCACAAATATTGCTGCTGTGATTGCACACTGTGGTATTTCACATAATAGATATGGGACTTTATCAAAATTGGATTTGTTTTGTGGATCTGTGTAATCTGAGGGAAATGCGTGTCTCTAATATGGTCATACATTTGGCAGGAGGTTAGGAAGCGCAGCTCAGTTTCCACCTAACTTTGTGGGCAGAATGTCTTCTCTTGAGAGCCAGGTCTGCCTTCTGCAGCCTTTCTCAATAGCAAGCATATGCTCACTGAGTATGTACATAGTCAAAGATTTCCTTAATTTTGGGTCAGTCACAGTGGTCAGGTATTCTGCCTCTGTGTACTCTGTTTGTGAATTCTTAGTTGGTGAGACGGTCCCCAGACTTCACAACCATAAAGGGCAATATAACTTATTCAAGTATTTTTTTGCCAGATCCTAATTGGTATGTCGAATCAGATCATTCACAGCTCTCTCTCTGGATATAGCACATCTGGGAAATACTTATCTGTATATAGTTATGATGAAGGGAGAGAGAGAGAGAGAGAGAGAGAGAGGTGGATTTGGGGTAGGGAGGAAGATTACAACTGAGAGGAAGAGAAGAAAGGGGCATATTAAAGATGCAAGAGAGGGAAAGAAGAGGAGGGAGAGCAGGATGTGGAAAGAGAACCAGAGGGACAGCAGAGATAGAGAAAATGGAGGTGAAAAGTGGCTATGCCTGTAGCCCAAGACACTGAGGCTCTAGCTACACTAAGGTCATGGTGAGAATGCTACTATAGTATAGAGTTTGAACTCTGTAAGTATAGAGGTCTTACCATGGGATAAAGAGTATGAAAGAAAGCATGATACTGCATTCAGTTGTGCTGAGGCACATGCAACACACTCATGTCAAAACTACACAGGAGAGTCTCATTGTGCAAGAGAACACGTTCGAGACAAATCCACAGTATATAGTATTTTCTGAGTCTGTATAGGTCAATAATAGGATCTGTTCTGTTGGCTCCTGCTCTGTTGCAGATAGCCAATAGGGGGCACCGTTTTACTTCTGATCATGAGGCACTAATTGGGCCAATATAGAGTTATACACACCACTTCATCACACTGTAGATACCAGTGTTTGCTGAGTTTACACAGGCAGCCCAGTTCTGATCTTTTTTTCCACTAATTGGTCTTTTGATCAATCAGATCAGCTCTTTTTTGTGTAAACACAGACTAAATGCATTAGAAGTTCCTTTCCTCTATCAATTCACAATCTCTACCCTTTCATTTCTCTTTGTGTCTTAATGCAGTGAAACAACATACTTCAATATCATTTAGAGGACAAACAACTAATGCCTGAAGACGACCATCAGTTGACTAGCAGGATTTCCAGTAGTCTACCTGCAGACCAATACCTGCAGACCAATTCCCCAGCCTTTCCCCTCTCATCGACAAACAATAGGCTGGCCAGCAAGATCTCTAAATGTTGGCTAATCAAATCTTCTCACCGTTTCACTAATTTAATTGTTTTTCTCTAACCAGCAGCATAACTCATCTCCCTGAGTTCAAATCCACGTGAGAATTGTGAGTGGTTTGGCTCTCTAATCGCAGGCTCTTGTAGGGGTGTTTTATAGGGAATAGGGGCCCAGCACTTGATCAGAGCACTGATGAAAATGTCACCTCGTCAGAGAGTAGGTGCCACATCAGCCTCCTACACGCTGAGTGATGCAGCGAATTCTCACTTGCCCACGATGCAGCTCATCAAACACACACACACATAAGCACACGCGCACACACAACCACGCACATAAGCAGCACCCAACATGACAGCAGTGTCACAGGCCTTATTGCCATGTGTCAGAGTTACTTCGAAATTGGTATCATCTCACCCAATTACCGTAATTACAGCAAGCACGGTAATAGCCTCTAATAAAGAGGGAGGAAGAGAGGGAATGAGAGGGAGGGAAATGCTCACTGGCTCATTTTACACTTGAGTATACTTAGTTAAGGATAGTTCAGCTCAGAAAAAGCAACAGATTAAAGGGTAGTAAAGGAATAAATAAGAGAGGGAGAAAACTATTATGTGAGAAGTGAGGGAGCACATAGTTTGAGCCCGTGGTCTGCTGCTAAACTGCATCACCACAGACAATGCCCTGGCCATAGAAATACAATGACTCATTCTACTGGCACTCCTTTCAACCTGCCTGCCATTTCTTTGAAAGAAACCCAAAATATTTAGTTTGAATGTGAGAAGTGTGAGCCCCACATCCTTCAGAGCTCTAGTAGTCCAATGCCCTTCAACTGATCAGTCGAATGACACTCCTTAAGGATACACAGATCAAGGATTTGGGGAGTTCCCTGATGACAGATTTTCAAACATTATCCAAAAGGCTGCAGGCCAGGGTGAGCTAGCTATTGCTCTAGCCTCAGCAGTTTGAACGTTTCAGCAGTTTGTGTGATGTGTAATGCTATCAGGTATACACACCTTGGCAAAAGGCATGTGTGTTTCTGCATCTTCTCTGCGTCAATCTAACACGCTGCCTGCACTGTCCAATCAACATTTAGAGTGGCTGTAGGATGGGATTAACTGTCCGACCCCACCCACCTCTATACGATAAGCACTGTGTGCTGTAAAAAGGTGAAGCATCACTCTTCACCAGACGGTATTTTCTAACAAGAGTGTTTAAAAGTACCAGTAAACAGTAATGACTGATGACTCAGAGACCGGACACACACACACGGCTGTCTGCACACCCGGCGGCTGAGGTGTGTGTGACCTCCAGTCATTTGCTATGTCACCTGGCGGAGCTATTCAGTGAGCCCCTCCCTCCACAGAGGGACACTGTGTTTCCTGATGCTAACACTGGGAACGGAAGAGTCGGACAGAGGCCTCGCCACTGTGGATGAGCACAGCTGGCATCCATCACACAGACACCAGCCTCCAGGAGCACAGAGGAGCCACGGAGCTCAGCCATATGTCCCACTAACACAGGACACACACTTTCACCTGAGACTGTCTGTTTCACTGCTTCAGGCTCACAGCCTCAGAGTTGAGCATGGTTGAAGTGGGCTAAAGGAAGACGAAAGGAAAGACAAAGCATTGCACTAAATCAATAGATGGGATGCAAGGGGAAGGTCAAATGAAGTGCATTGAAGTAGGTAGCTAAGATGAAGAGGGAACATGGTACAGTGTGTGTTGTGATCCAGCAGGGACAGAGGGTTCTTTCTGGAACACAGAGGGAGAGAAGAGAGAAGGCAAAGGGCAAAGCTCAGTGGGATAGAGCAGGAAAAGAGGCACTGCAGAAAGAAAGCTTTGATATGAGGAGGAGCTTGCAGAGCTGCAGAGTCCTGCCTGCCCTTCAGACAGTGGAGAGGAAAGTAGGACGGGGTACATCGAATAGGAGGGTAGGACTCTGTATGCCAGCAGGTGTGTGTGTGTGTGTGTGTGTGTGTGTGTGTGTGTGTGTGTGTGTGTGTGTGTGTGTGTGTGTGGAGGAAATAATGCTTGTTTGGTGTGTGTGTATGCATGTTCGTGCATGCGCGTATGTCTGTTTGTGTGCGTGAATGTGTGTGTGTGTACGTGCATGCATGTGTGTGAAAAGCAAGACCACCTTTGGAGCTCCTGTGTGTTGAGCCCACAGACCCTGACACCCTTTTAATAGCTTTCTCTAGTCACAATGTCGCGCAGCAAAGGCCTGGCTGTGAATACCAAGAATATAGGCCAGCTCCTACTGTATAACACAGACATGAAAGTATGGTTTTGTGTATGAGAGAGACATACTGGTGACTGGGTCTTCCTTTCCTGTGGCGGTCCTCATGAGAACCAGTTTCATCATAGCACTTGATGATTTTTTGTGATGGCACTTGAAGAAACATTCAAAGTGCTTGACATTTCTGGATTGACTGACCTTCATGTCTTAAAGTAATGATGGACTGTCATTTCTCTTTGCTTATTTGAGCTGTTCTTGCCATAATATGGACATTGTCTTTTACCAAATAGGGCTATCTTCTGTATACCAACCCTACCTTGTCACAACACAACTGTCTCTTCACAGTCCCCAAGTCCAGAACAGACTATGGGAGGCACACAGTAACACAGTACTACGTAGAGCCATGACTACATGGAACTCTATTCCACATCAAGTAACGGATGCAAGCAGTACAATTACATTTAAAAATAGATTTAAAAAACACCTTATGGAACAGCCGGGACTCTGAAGCAACACAAACATTGGCACACACACACACACACACACACAATAACATACGCACTATAAATACACATGGACTTAGTACTGTAGATATGTGGTAGTCGTGGAGTAGGGGCCTGAGGGCACACAGTGTGTTGTGAAATCTGTGAATGAATTGTAATGTTTTAAAATGGTATAAACTGCCTTAATTTTGCTGGACCCCAGGGAGAGTAGCAGCTGGGGGATCCATAATAAATACAAATACATCTGACTGGCTCAAACGCATTAAGAAGGAAAGAAATTCCACAAATTAACTTTCAACAAGGCACATCTGTTAATTGAAATGCCTTCCAAGTGACTACCTCTTGAAGCTGGTTGAGAGAATGCCTATCTCAAGGCCACCAGACTGTTAAACAGACATCACTAACATTGAGTGGCTGCTGCCAACATACTGACTCAAATCTCTAGCCACTTAATAATTAAAAATTGGATGTAATAAATGTATCACTAGTCACTTTAAACAATGCCACTTTATATAATGTTTACATACCCTACATTACTCATCTCATATGTATATACTGTACTCTATACCATCTACTGCATCTTGCCTATGCCTTTCGGCCATCGATCATCTATATATTTATATGTACATATTCTTATTCATTCCTTTACACTTGTGTGTATTAGGTAGTTGTTGTGAAATTGTTAGATTACTTGTTAGATATTACTGCATGGCTGGGAACTAGAAACACAGGCATTTCGCTACACTCGCATTAACATCTGCTAACCATGTGTATGTGACCAATACAATTGAATTTGATTTGAGAATGTTGAGACTGTTCAAAGCTGTCATCAAGGCAAAGGGTGGCTACTTTGAAGGATCTCAAATATAAAATATATTTTGTTTTGTTTAACACTTTTTTGGTTAGTACATGATTCCATATGTGTTATTTCGTAGCTTTAATATCTTCAGTATTATTCTACAATGTAGAAAACAGTAAAAATAAAGAAAAACCCTTGAATGAGTAAGTGTGTCCAAACTTTCGACTGGTACTGTATGTGTGTATGTGGGAGAGATTAGGTTAGTAATGTGCGTGACTATGGATTGATGAGTTCATACAGTATGCAGGTGAATGAGGGATGAATATTCTATGTGTTAGATGTGTGATCACAGTAATGAAGGTGAAGGATGGAGCTTACTGATGAGTGTACTGATGATTGTACTGACGAGTGTACTGATGATTGTACTGACGAGTGTACTGATGATTGTACTGACGAGTGTACTGATGATTGTACTGACGAGTGTACTGACGAGTGTACTGACGAGTGTACTGACGAGTGTGCTGACGAGTGTGCTGACGAGTGTACTGATGATTGTACTGATGATTGTACTGATGAGTGTACTGACGATTGTACTGATGAGTGTACTGATGAGTGTACTGATGAGTGTACTCAGCCTGGAGAGGGACCAGTTGTCTCTGGTGTGTATGACTGTTTATTCTAACATAACATTCGTACTCCAGTCAAGTGTATGACATGAGAGATCATGTCAATGTGTCAGACAGGAGATTGGTGTGTGTGTGTGCCATGTGATATTGTTACGTGCTCTAGGTCCCCTCTCGTCACAGCCCTTTGTGTGTGTGCACCGAGAATACTGCAGCACAGAGTTGTGCGCACACACACGTGGCATTGAATAAAGAGAGGGCTCACACAAACAAACACACATATCCATACACACACGTACGCACGCACACATACACACAAAATTATGTAACCATGCCAATGCCATCCCACATCTGTCTGTGGAGTAAACCCAGCATCTGCAAGGTCATTCAGCGACCTCCGTTAAGAGAAGACTACTGTGTGAAAACTCATGTATGACCAATCAGATACTGCATATTGATCTCTGTGAACTTCTCACCTAAATATTGTCCACCTGCTCTAAGGTTCATTTCATCTCACCAAGGCGCAGCAGCAGCCATGACGGTACAAGGGAGTCATCACATGGATTACACTATTGGCCAAATCGAGTCCAGACCTATCCATCTATTGGGAATCCATAAGCAGAGGACATGCATTGAGAAAACTGTGGGTTCTTCAGCTCGATAGACCCAGACACTGAACACAGGAGACCTGCGCATAGCCAATTTAAGAACAAATGTTATTGCGGTGCTGTTTGACATTATAGCCTGGGTGAGGGGGTGTCAGAAATCTCCCAGATTAACGACCACACGGTTTATAGCCTTGGAGACCTGCCAAATTGAGGAATTTGCTTCCTTTGCTGAATAACTTAACGGTGGTGTCTATAGGCATTCTGTTGCCCTGGTCCGACCGGTGCAATAACTAACTGTGATGGCTGATCACCGAAGTTTCCCGAGTCAATTACGGCTGATTGATAAATTGATTGCGCAATCATTTGCCCGCAGGATGCAACACCAGTGCATCCAAGAACGGTAGCACTCTCTAACTTTTCTATAATTTCAGCCAGTACTTTTGAAAGTGGTGCTCACGAGCCAAAACAGGTCCCCATTTTTTCTGTTCTACGTCATCCAATTGTGTACTACGTCAACCATTTCGTGAGATATGTTATGAATTCGTATCATAGCATTTTGCAATTTGTGTGATATGTTAAAATATTTTTTCTCTATAAAGATATCGGTAAATGGTAAGTGTCCTTCATATCTAATCCATCCAGTTGGAGCCTGTATTTGTAGAAACATGTCACCAGTGCAGTGGGACACATAGGCTACAGTAACATAAATGGGTTAGGCGATGTTGCCATCTTTTGCATATCATGTTTGAATTTGGCAGCCTTGAATTAGGTTATGCTATAGTGGTAATGTAACTTTTGTCTGTAAACAAGATCCAGACAGAGCATTTAAATTGTACGGCACCATACAGCTCTCCAGGATCAGTGAAATGTTCGCCGTCATGATGCACACTTGCATACTTGCTTGCGTCAATGATAAGAACAAAGACAACTTTGGGCATCAAAAGCGGTAAATTGTGTGATTCTTCCACGCTATTTGTGCAACCAAGTCATGTCGAGCAAGCTGCAGACGCAGCGACGGGTTGATGTTGCTCCACGGTGGTTATAAACTGTAGCCTACCTGTCCTGCACGGACGATATTACGTGGAAGAATTCTGGAGGACCCACCATGAATAGATTGAGGCGTTTATAAACGCGCAATTACACAAATTCGTTGGTTATCCAAAATGTCACTATTATGTCACACTATGTTCAGTAACTTGGTAGCATAGCAGATCTATGCTACAGTAGGACGACAATACTGATAGGCTAGTCCGTTGGTGGGTGGTTGATCGGGAAAGAGGGCAGGACACTCACCTAACTTTTGCTGCCACGGAAGATATCGCATCGTTTCTTAAATTCTTCCTTTTAGACACGACAGTTCCCATGCTGGCATGGAAACGACGCAGGCAGGAAACAGCTCATTCCAGAAAAACCAAGGATGGAGAAATTCGGTGAGAAAACACTATAACGTTAAAGGAAATCCAGGAAAGACAGGCATTCCACTACGGCAGGAATCTTAGTGTTTTCAGGTCAGCAGAGCGCTCTCTCAGAAAGAAAACAATAGATTCAGCGCCTCTTCTCCCCACTGTGTCTAAAGAGTGCATGTGTGAGGTAACCCAGAATACACAGACAAGCACCAACAGTGCTCTCTCTCTTTCTCCCTCACCCTCTTTCTCTCTCTCTTCATTACTCAAAACAGAGAAAATGGGATGGGAGGGGGTTGGACTCCTGCTTGTCATCATCAGGTGTATGTGTGTGTGTGTGTGTGTGTGTGTGTGTGTGTGTGTGTATCCAAGAAGGGACAGGGGTGGCAGCAGTAGACAGGAAACTGAGCAGAGCCATATAAGGAGTTGTCATCCCCCCACAACACACAGTGAATTCCTTAGGAATAAGCATGTATGTACACACATACCGGTGTGTGCAAGTGCATTGTCCTTAGAGGACTGCATTTTACTTGGTACATTTTAGTGAAATTCTAAGGTGTCTAAAGTCAAGATATAAGGTCTGCACACATCCTGTAAGTATATGTTTTTGTGCTTAGTTGAGTGGCTTTCTAGCTAGCACAAAGTGAGAGATTGACATGACATACAAATTGTTAACCCACAGGGAAGGATACACTGGGGAATTGTGGTTGTCTAAACACACACTCCACTGGCAGACACATCAAACATAGCCACCAGACAAAGCAGCAAGTAACGGGCCATCAGCCTTCTAAAACGAATCAATCAATCCACAAATCAACCTGCCTGCGAAACACATGAAGACACTGGACGTCCTTGGGAGTTGATTGAATCTCTACACACACGTGCACACATGCATTCACACACACTTACACTGAGAAAAAAGGGATAGAAATAAATCAATCAATCGATCAAGGCACCCCAGATCAGTGTGCTCTGAAGGCAGTTAGGCAGTAAATAATGTGAGGCAGCTGTGAGGAGCCTGGCCGGCAGCATGTGGACCGACTGCAGATAAAGGCGGGAACGGAGGGGTGAATGAAGAGAGGACAGTGTGGCTCCACACACTAAAGAGAGGAGAGGAGCAGCAGATGAGGGAGGAAATAGGAGAGATGAATGAAGGTGAAAGACAAAAAGGGGTGTGGCTCTGACTAGTGCAGGCAGAAAATAGATTGTGTGTGTGTGTGTGTGTGTGTGTGTGTGTGTGTGTGTGTGTGTGTGTGTGTGTGTGTGTGTGGAAAAGACAGAACAAATGGAGGAAAGAAAAGAAAGATGTGAGAAAAGGAAAAGAGACAGTTACTGTATTGGCCTCAACCATTGACCGACACCAGACCTTTCACTAAAAGCAGACATGTATGTGTCTGCCAGAGATATATGTATATCCTTTGGCCCCAAAACCACTCAGTGTTTGACTGAAGCAATTGCTGATCAATATTGGAGTCTGTGGAGTAGTTCTACCAGTCTAGTGCATGGCTGGAGTGTCGCTCTCACTTTACTCTGCCCCATTGAGTACTTTGAAATGACATCCATCCTTCCTCCTTCAACCAAGGTGATCTCAGATCTAACATGTCAGACATTATGGGGAAAATCTTGCTCTCAACCATACATCGTAATTAGATTTGGGAGAGCTGAGATGATCTCATTGCCAGTAAGAAATTATATGTCGCTCTCCGTGGTCCTGAAAAGAAAGAGCAGACGCATTTCTTTACTTGATCAGATTCTGTGAGACTGGAAGAAAGAAAGTATAAGACAATTTCCCAACAAAATCCAGACAGCCCCACTTGGCTATATGGTGTGTCACTCTCCATGGTGCTGAAACAACAGGTCTAACTGACTTGGGGAAAGAATGTACTGTATGTCGCTCTCTGCGTTCCCGAAACATCAGTTCAGATGTACCACCAGGATGAAATGTGTTTTTCTCTCCGTGGTCCTGAAACATCAGTTCAGATGTGCCACTAGGAGAACATGTGTCGCTCTTTCCATGGTCCTGAAACATCAAAGTCCAAACGTAATACTAGGAGAAAAGTTGTCGCTCTCCGTAGTGCTGAAACAATACATACAGGTCTGATAGCTACTCTACTGTAAGTGCATGTTGATAGCTACTCTACTGTCAGTGCATGCCTGCCACACTGTGTTCAGACAGACAGTGGCATGAGAGTCCCACAGGACTGAACAAGGACAACCTTGATCTCCTGGCAGTTTTAATAGGTTAGGATCACCAGAGCGCCACCGCTCTATTTCACTCAGAGGAGCTGCTCATGCACATTAAGGTCATTGTCTTTTAGTTGCTAACAAAGCGATCCTCTAAAGAGTATTGTGTCCATATTAGGACAGTCGCTGAAGAGTATGGTTTACATATTAGGACAGTCTGAAGAGTATGGTTTACATATTAGGACAGTCTGAAGAGTATGGTTTACATATTAGGACAGTCTCTGAAGAGTATGGTTTACATATTAGGACAGTCTCTGAAGAGTATGGTTTACATATTAAGACAGTCTCTGAAGAGTATGGTTTACATATTAAGACAGTCTGAAGAGTATGGTTTACATATTAGGACAGTCTCTGAAGAGTATGGTTTACATATTAGGACAGTCTCTGAAGAGTATGGTTTACATATTAGGACAGTCTCTGAAGAGTATGGTTTACATATTAAGACAGTCTCTGAAGAGTATGGTTTACATATTAGGACAGTCTGAAGAGTATGGTTTACATATTAGGACAGTCTCTGAAGAGTATGGTTTACATATTAGGATCGTCTGAAGAGTGTGGTTTACATATTAGGACAGTCTCTGAAGAGTATGGTTTACATATTAGGACAGTCTCTGAAGAGTATGGTTTACATATTAAGAAAGTCTCTGAAGAGTATGGTTTACATATTAAGACAGTCTCTGAAGAGTATGGTTTACATATTAAGACAGTCTGAAGAGTATGGTGTACATATTAGGACAGTCTCTGAAGAGTATGGTTTACACATTAGGGCAGTCTCTGAAGAGTATAGATTACATATTAGGACAGTCTCTGAAGAGTATGGTTTACATATTAGGGCAGTCTCTGAAGAGCATGGTTTACATATTAGGACAGTCTCTGAAGAGTATGGTTTACATATTAGGGCAGTCTCTGAAGAGTATGGTTTACATATTAGGGCAGTCTCTGAAGAGCATGGTTTACATATTAGGACAGTCTCTGAAGAGTATGGTTTACATATTAGGGCAGTCTCTGAAGAGTATGGTTTACATATTAAGACAGTCTGAAGAGTATGGTTTACATATTAAGACAGTCTGAAGAGTATGGTTTACATATTAGGACAGTCTCTGAAGAGTATGGTTTACATATTAGGGCAGTCTCTGAAGAGTATGGTTTACATATTAGGACAGTCTCTGAAGAGTATGGTTTACATATTAAGACAGTCTGAAGAGTATGGTTTACATATTAAGACAGTCTGAAGAGTATGGTTTACATATTAGGACAGTCTCTGAAGAGTTTGGTTTACATATTAGGACAGTCTCTGAAGAGTATGGTTTACATATTAGGGCTGTCTCTGAAGAGTATGGTTTGCATATTAGGGCAGTCTCTGAAGAGTATGGTTTACATATTTGGGCAGTCTCTGAAGAGTATGTGCTCATATTAGGACAGTCTCTGAAGAGTATGGATTACATATTAGGACAGTCTGAAGAGTATGGTTTACATATTAAGACCGTCTGAAGAGTATGTGCTCATATTAGGACAGTCTCTGAAGAGTATGGATTACATATTAGGACAGTCTCTGAAGAGTATGGTTTACATATTAGGACAGTCTCTGAAGAGTATGGTTTACATATTAGGGCAGTCTCTGAAGAGTATGGTTTACATATTAAGACAGTCTGAAGAGTATGGTTTACATATTAAGACAGTCTGAAGAGTATGGTTTACATATTAGGACAGTCTCTGAAGAGTATGGTTTACATATTAGGACAGTCTCTGAAGAGTATGGTTTACATATTAGGGCAGTCTCTGAAGAGTATGGTTTACATATTAGGACAGTCTCTGAAGAGTATGGTTTACATATTAAGACAGTCTGAAGAGTATGGATTACATATTAGGACAGTCTCTGAAGAGTACGTGCTCATATTAGGACAGTCTCTGAAGAGTATGGTTTACATATTAGGACAGTCTCTGAAGAGTATGGTTTACATATTAGGACAGTCTCTGAAGAGTATAGATTACATATTAGGGCAGTCTCTGAAGAGTTTGGTTTACATATTAGGACAGTCTCTGAAGAGTATGGTTTACATATTAGGGCTGTCTCTGAAGAGTATGGTTTGCATATTAGGGCAGTCTCTGAAGAGTATGGTTTACATATTTGGGCAGTCTCTGAAGAGTATGTGCTCATATTAGGACAGTCTCTGAAGAGTATGGATTACATATTAGGACAGTCTCTGAAGAGTACGTGCTCATATTAGGACAGTCTCTGAAGAGTATGGATTACATATTAGGACAGTCTCTGAAGAGTATGGATTACATATTAGGACAGTCTCTGAAGAGTATGGTTTACATATTAAGACAGTCTCTGAAGAGTATGGTTTACATATTAAGACAGTCTGAAGAGTATGGTTTACATATTAGGACAGTCTCTGAAGAGTATGGTTTACATATTAGGACAGTCTCTGAAGAGTATGGTTTACATATTAGGACAGTCTGAAGAGTATGGTTTACATATTAGGACAGTCTCTGAAGAGTATGGTTTACATATTAGGACAGTCTCTGAAGAGTATGGTTTACATATTAAGACAGTCTCTGAAGAGTATGGTTTACATATTAGGACAGTCTCTGAAGAGTATGGTTTACATATTAGGACAGTCTCTGAAGAGTATGGTTTACATATTAGGACAGTCTCTGAAGAGTATGGTTTACATATTAAGACAGTCTCTGAAGAGTATGGTTTACATATTAGGACAGTCTGAAGAGTATGGTTTACATATTAGGACAGTCTCTGAAGAGTATGGTTTACATATTAGGACAGTCTGAAGAGTGTGGTTTACATATTAGGACAGTCTCTGAAGAGTATGGTTTACATATTAGGACAGTCTCTGAAGAGTATGGTTTACATATTAAGAAAGTCTCTGAAGAGTATGGTTTACATATTAAGACAGTCTCTGAAGAGTATGGTTTACATATTAAGAAAGTCTCTGAAGAGTATGGTTTACATATTAAGACAGTCTCTGAAGAGTATGGTTTACATATTAAGACAGTCTGAAGAGTGTGGTTTACATATTAGGACAGTCTCTGAAGAGTATGGTTTACATATTAGGACAGTCTCTGAAGAGTATGGTTTACATATTAAGAAAGTCTCTGAAGAGTATGGTTTACATATTAGGACAGTCTCTGAAGAGTATGGTTTACATATTAGGACAGTCTGAAGAGTGTGGTTTACATATTAGGACAGTCTCTGAAGAGTATGGTTTACATATTAGGACAGTCTCTGAAGAGTATGGTTTACATATTAAGAAAGTCTCTGAAGAGTATGGTTTACATATTAAGACAGTCTCTGAAGAGTATGGTTTACATATTAAGACAGTCTGAAGAGTATGGTGTACATATTAGGACAGTCTCTGAAGAGTATGGTTTACACATTAGGGCAGTCTCTGAAGAGTATAGATTACATATTAGGACAGTCTTTGAAGAGTATGGTTTACATATTAGGGCAGTCTCTGAAGAGCATGGTTTACATATTAGGACAGTCTCTGAAGAGTATGGTTTACATATTAGGGCAGTCTCTGAAGAGTATGGTTTACATATTAGGGCAGTCTCTGAAGAGCATGGTTTACATATTAGGACAGTCTCTGAAGAGTATGGTTTACATATTAGGGCAGTCTCTGAAGAGTATGGTTTACATATTAAGACAGTCTGAAGAGTATGGTTTACATATTAGGACAGTCTCTGAAGAGTATGGTTTACATATTAGGACAGTCTCTGAAGAGTATGGTTTACATATTAGGACAGTCTCTGAAGAGTATGGTTTACATATTAGGACAGTCTCTGAAGAGTATGGTTTACATATTAAGACAGTCTGAAGAGTATGGTTTACATATTAGGACAGTCTCTGAAGAGTATGGTTTACATATTAGGACAGTCTCTGAAGAGTATGGTTTACATATTAGGGCAGTCTCTGAAGAGTTTGGTTTACATATTAGGACAGTCTCTGAAGAGTATGGTTTACATATTAGGGCTGTCTCTGAAGAGTATGGTTTGCATATTAGGGCAGTCTCTGAAGAGTATGGTTTACATATTTGGGCAGTCTCTGAAGAGTATGTGCTCATATTAGGACAGTCTCTGAAGAGTATGGATTACATATTAGGACAGTCTGAAGAGTATGGTTTACATATTAAGACAGTCTGAAGAGTATGTGCTCATATTAGGACAGTCTCTGAAGAGTATGGATTACATATTAGGACAGTCTCTGAAGAGTATGGATTACATATTAGGACAGTCTCTGAAGAGTATGGTTTACATATTAGGGCAGTCTCTGAAGAGTATGGTTTACATATTAAGACAGTCTGAAGAGTATGGTTTACATATTAAGACAGTCTGAAGAGTATGGTTTACATATTAGGACAGTCTCTGAAGAGTATGGTTTACATATTAGGACAGTCTCTGAAGAGTATGGTTTACATATTAGGGCAGTCTCTGAAGAGTATGGTTTACATATTAGGACAGTCTCTGAAGAGTATGGTTTACATATTAAGACAGTCTGAAGAGTATGGTTTACATATTAAGACAGTCTGAAGAGTATGGTTTACATATTAGGACAGTCTCTGAAGAGTATGGTTTACATATTAGGACAGTCTCTGAAGAGTATAGATTACATATTAGGGCAGTCTCTGAAGAGTATGGTTTGCATATTAGGGCAGTCTCTGAAGAGTATGGTTTACATATTTGGGCAGTCTCTGAAGAGTATGTGCTCATATTAGGACAGTCTCTGAAGAGTATGGATTACATATTAGGACAGTCTCTGAAGAGTACGTGCTCATATTAGGACAGTCTCTGAAGAGTATGGATTACATATTAGGACAGTCTCTGAAGAGTATGGATTACATATTAGGACAGTCTCTGAAGAGTATGGTTTACATATTAAGACAGTCTCTGAAGAGTATGGTTTACATATTAGGACAGTCTCTGAAGAGTATGGATTACATATTAGGACAGTCTCTGAAGAGTACGTGCTCATATTAGGACAGTCTCTGAAGAGTATGTGCTCATATTAGGACAGTCTCTGAAGAGTACGTGATCATTTTAGGACAGTCTCTGAAGAGTACGTGATCATTTTAGGACAGTATCAGCAGGAGTTGTAAAATAGGGTATTTTTGAAATGCAGGTAATAAAGAGGTGGATGGAATTAGAGAAGACTGAGAAAAAGACTCAAAGGACAGACTGTGGTGTAAAGAAGCATGTGCCAGAGAGTGTGACATTAAATATGAACTGCCATGCTTACCAGCATAAGTTAGAGTTCAAATCTCTGAGGTCCTGTGGGAGTGTTGGAGAGAAACAGGATATACTGTACCTTATTGATGGCTTGTCTGGTTTTGTTTATTGTTCAATACCTCTGTTCTGCTATTTTTATTTTTATTCTTATATAGAAATATCACAAAGGAATAAATAAAGGATGCAAATGAAGATATCTACCTCATCATAAATGAGGTAGAATGCAGTTAAATGGTTCTTTACCTACATGAAGAGAACGATGGATGTATTTCTCTCAGAGGGCAGAGGTCACCTGACAGGAGAAAGAGAGAGGGGATGGCCAGTGGAGATAGATGGCAGCAGGTAAAATTACAGAAAAGGAGGGATGAGATAAAAACGAAGTGTGCCCAAGGAGGAAAGATTTTCTCAGACATGATGGATAGTGCAATCAGCGGGCAGGAAGTGAGAAAGTGATTTTGTGCATGTGTACACAGTGCAATTCGGAAAGGATTCAGACCCCTGGACTTTTTCCACATTTTGTTACGTTGCAGCCTTATTCTGAAATTGATTCAATCATTTTTTTCTTCATCAATTTACACACAATACCCCATAATGACAAAGCAACAAACAAAAAAACATACACATTTTTCAAATGTAAAACAAATACACAACACAATATCACATTTACATAAGTATTCAGACCCTTTACTCAGTACTTTGTTGAAGCACCTTTGACAGTGATTACAGCCTCGAGTCTTCTTGGGTATGATGCTACAAGCTTGGCACACCTGTATTTGGGGAGTTTCTCCCATTATTCTCTGCAGATCATCTCACACTCTGTCAGGTTGGATGGGGAGCGTTGCTGCACAGCTATTTTCAGGTCTCTCCAGAGATGTTCGATCTGGTTCATGTCTGGGCTCTGACTGGGGCACTCAAGGACAGAGACTTGTCCCGAAGCCACTCCTGGGTTGTCTTGGCTGTGTGCTTAGGGTCATTGTCCTGTTGGAAGGTAAACCTTTGCCTCAGTGTGAGGTCCTGAGTAATCTAGAGCAGGTTTTCATAAAGGATCACTGACTATCCTGACTAGTCTCCCAGTCCCTGCCGCTGAAAAACATCCCCACAGCATGATGCTGCCACCACCATGCTTCACTGTAGAGATGGTGCCAGGTTTCCTCCAGACGTGATGCTTGGTATTCAGGCCAAAGAGTTCAATCTTGGTTACATCAGACCAGAGAATCTTATTTCTCATGGTCTGAGTGTCTTTTTGACAAACTCCAAGCGGGCTGTCATGTGCCTTTTACTGAGGAGTGGCGTCCGTCTGGCCACTCTACCATAAAGGCCTGATTGATGGAGTGCTGCAGAGATGGCTGTCCTTCTGGAAGGTTCTCCCATCTCCATAGAGGAACTCTGGAGCTCTGTCAGAGTGACCATCGTGTTATTGGTCACCTCCCTGACTAAGGCCTTTCTTCCCCAATTGCTCAGTTTGGCCCGGGCGACCAGCTCTCGGAAGAGTCTTGGTTCCAAACTTCTTCCATTTTAGAATGATGGAGGCCACTGCGTTCTTGGGGACTTTCAATTCTGCAGAAATGTTTTGGTACCCTTCCCCAGATCGGTGCCTTGACACAATCCTCTCTGAGCTCTACGGACAGTTATTTTGGACCTCATGGCTTGGTTTTTGTTCTGATATGCATTGTCAACTGTGGGACCTTATATAGACAGGTGTGTGCCTTTCCAAATCATGTCCAATCAATTGAATTTAACACGTGGACTGCAATGAAGTTGTAGAAACATCTCAAGGATGATCAATGGAAACAGGATGCACCTGAGCTTAATTTCGAGTCTCATAGAAAGGGTCTGAATACTTATGTAAATAAGGTATTTCTGTTTTTTTTCCCCACAAATTTGCAAAAATGTCTAAAAATCTGTTTTCGTTTTGTCATTTTGTTGTTATTGTGTGTAAAATGATGTGTTTTTTTGTTATTTAATCATTTTTAGAATAAGGCTCTAAAAAATGTAGAAAACTAGAAGGGGTCTGAATACTTTCCGAATGCACTGTATGTGTGTGTGTGTGTGTGTGTGTATGGAACCAGAATTCTATGCTTCCAGTTGGCCTGTCATCTGTTCAAGTATGTTTGCTCTACGTCCTCAATCAACAGTCAAAAGTATAAGGGAATGACATGCAGAAACACACACGGAAGCACGCAGTGCACACACACACACTTTCCATCTGTATTCTGTAATATGAGAAGGCATTGGTGAATGTAGAGGAGACAGGGCTGGTTGGCTGGTCTCATCTCCCTGGCTATGCCTGCTCTCCTCTCCATCGTGCCAAAGCTGCTAGAGAAAACAAACAGCTAAACCAGGTCAGCCAACAGCCTTTCATCCACTTCCCCTGATAGCATGGCCTAGACATGGCATCAATCTCACTGTAATAAGGCTGCTGTGAATGTAATTACAGTGCCCAGGCATACTGTAGATAATCAACTGCTATGAGCACATCCAGAAGCGCTGATGTGGTTTTATGCAGCATAATCTGCCAGTATCACAATGTCTCTCAGTGCTCTGTCTTTCTCTGGGCTGGACCAGATGTCAACCTTCTGATATTTACGCTACCAACTGAGTCAGACAAGCTGCCAATAACTCCAACGAACCGTTTGATTTGCATAAGCAAATAATTGGCAATTATGTTAATGTCATCCAAACAAGCTTTTGATTTAATTGAATGTGTCAGTCAGTAGTTTATTTATTCGATTTGGAATGGGATGGAGATGCCTTCTCTCAGGTGGAAATCATTTAACTGTGATGTACTTTATGATGAATACTAATGCTGGGGTGACCTACTCATCAACGATAGATAGGCCTGCCATAGCCTCAGCTGACCTGACCATGTGGAACTGCGGATCAGGCTTTGGTTCTTAGAGAGGTTAGCAGAGTACAATCCTACTGGACTACTGAGCCACAATTAGGACAAGATAGTTGAACCCAAGACATGGAAAAAGAGCAGAATAAAAGAAAGAGATCAAAGAGAGGATAACTGGAAGTGAAAGAGGGAGAGAGCGACCAATCGTAGAGATAGATAGAGGACTCTACTGCCCAAAAGCCCGTTTTAGTATGGGCAGTGCCATTTAGGACTGTAACTATTTTGAAGTAGTCAATTGGGTGGGACTTCCTATGGCTTAATTCCATCCAGGTTATCAGGAGGGATCAGCCTATGAATTATACTTGTGAACAAACATTCCATAACTGCAGGTGGTAGTAAATTGCCAACCTCTAACTATCTCAATGGGACAGACTGAAATCGAGACAGGTGGAGAAAGAGGGAGAGATGAACAGGTGGAAAGAAAGATAGGGAATAGAGAAATGCTTAAAGGGGTGAAAGGTATTTTATAGATAAAGGAGTATGTGGTGTGCCCGCTGTTCACATGCCCCATTCAGCAGTGTCGTGATGTGGTGCCAGATTGCGATTCCCACATTGGGACAGACAGGTTAATTGATTTATGACTCATGGACAGCCACCTCATTAGAAGGCTAAGCACTGCCACTGACCAGGCCAATCCCACCCCAGCCCCATGTCCTTCTTCTGGGTGAGTCATCCCCCTACGCCCCCTCTACACCCTCCACCCAGCAATCCTCTCCCTTTCTCCTTTAATCCCTCATGCTTTTACGCAGAATGCCAAGGTGGTAGGCAGATAATTGTAAATCTGGGTGGGTTAACAGGAATCCCCCTCTCGCCCCTGTCGTGACATGACTTTAACATTCATCTGAAGACTGTTATTTATCTAATTAACTAACTATGTTTAATTGTTAAATGAATTATGTAACAATTAACTCATTAGGATCTGGGGCACCACAATAGCGTTTTTTTAAAGAGTTACCTTCTCCCGAATTACACTTGGAAAGGTCTTTACTTATCACATCTATAAACAGTCAATTTATTAATCATAACCTTGTATCATATCATCATTCTGAACAGTCGTAACTTCCTTGCCACTGCAAAAACCCAAGCCTTACTTATGATTAAGTACTACACAAATTGGTTTAATTATTTATTTACTAGCTAATTAAATGGGACCACAGGATAAACATACAGTGCCTTGCGAAAGTATTCGGCCCCCTTGAACTTTGCGACCTTTTGCCACATTTCAGGCTTCAAACATAAAGATATAAAACTGTTTTTTTTTTGTGAAGAATCAACAACAAGTGGGACACAATAATGAAGTGGAACGACATTTATTGGATATTTCAAACTTTTTTAACAAATCAAAAACTTAAAAATTGGGCGTGCAAAATTATTCAGCCCGTATACTTTCAGTGCAGCAAACTCTCTCCAGAAGTTCAGTGAGGATCTCTGAATGATCCAATGTTGACTTAAATGACTAATGATGATAAATACAATCCACCTGTGTGTAATCAAGTCTCCGTATAAATGCAACTGCACTGTGATAGTCTCAGAGGTCCGTCAAAAGCGCAGAGAGCATCATGAAGAACAAGGAACACACCAGGCAGGTCCGAGATACTGTTGTGAAGAAGTTTAAAGACGGATTTGGATACAAAAAGATTTCCCAAGCTTTAAACATCCCAAGGAGCACTGTGCAAGCGATAATATTGAAATGGAAGGAGTATCAGACCACTGCAAATCTACCAAGACCTGGCCGTCCCTTTAAACTTTCAGCTCATACAAGGAGAAAACTGATCAGAGATGCAGCCAAGAGGCCCATGATCACTCTGGATGAACTGCAGAGATCTACAGCTGAGATGGGAGACTCTGTCCATAGGACAACAATCAGTCGTATATTGCACAAATCTGGCCTTTATGGAAGAGTGGCAAGAAGAAAGCCATTTCTTAAAGATATCCATAAAAAGTGTCGTTTAAAGTTTGCCACAAGCCACCTGGGAGACACACCAAACATGTGGAAGAAGGTGCTCTGGTCAGATGAAACCAAAATTGAACTTTTTGGCAACAATGTTTGGCGTAAAAGCAACACAGCTCATCACCCTGAACACACCATCCCCACTGTCAAACATGGTGGTGGCAGCATCATGGTTTGGGCCTGCTTTTCTTCAGTAGGGACAGGGAAGATGGTTAAAATTGATGGGAAGATGGATGGAGCCAAATACAGGACCATTCTGGAAGAAAACCTGATGGAGTCTGCAAAAGACCTGAGACTGGGACGGAGATTTGTCTTCCAACAAGACAATGATCCAAAACATAAAGCAAAATCTACAATGGAATGGTTCAAAAATAAACATATCCAGGTGTTAGAATGGCCAAGTCAAAGTCCAGACCTGAATCCAATCGAGAATCTGTGGAAAGAACTGAAAACTGCTGTTCACAAATGCTCTCCATCCAACCTCACTGAGCTCAAGCTGTTTTGCAAGGAGGAATGGGAAAAAATGTCAGTCTCTCGATGTGCAAAACTGATAGAGACATACCCCAAGCGACTTACAGCTGTAATCACAGCAAAAGGTGGCGCTACAAAGTATTAACTTAAGGGGGCTGAATAATTTTGCACGCCCAATTTTTCAGTTTTTGATTTGTTAAAAAAGTTTGAAATATCCAATAAATGTCGTTCCACTTCATGATTGTGTCCCACTTGTTGTTGATTCTTCACAAAAAAATACAGTTTTATATCTTTATGTTTGAAGCCTGAAATGTGGCAAAAGGTCGCAAAGTTCAAGGGGGCCGAATACTTTCGCAAGGCACTGTACATTCTGCAACGGTTATTGACTGTAGACTTAATACGCTGAAAACAGGTCCCTAGCGGAATGACAACAACATGGCTGCTTATTACAAAAGAGATGGAGAGGGAGAAAGAGAGGGACAGAAACACTTAGCATTGGTACATTCAGAAACTACTCTCACCTACAGTAACCATATACTTTGCAACCAAACCGCCGCCTGCTTTGAGTAAGAAATCATGAATGTATTTACGTGAAATGCCTGGGTTTGCTGGGGATCTCTCGGTGAACAGGGCAGCCTTGGAAAGGGTGTTGGGCCGTTTCGCAGCACGCTTGTAAGGCTTTGATTGTCCCAAATGGTTCCAACAACTCTTCTACTGTTGTTCTTCTTTGTGCTTGTCCGGTATCCGGTGACTTGATGTGTAGTCCTGAACAGAACTACAGAGTTGACTTTCCTTCCATTCACTCTTCTTTGAAGATAGGCTAGCCAGCCGTATGGATAGTTTGAGCAGAGTAACAGGATAGTGCTACTTAAATTCGCTTTCAAAGATACTTTACTTAGGACAGCTAATCAGCCATACCAGTGATCGTCCTGGAGATTAGTTTAACTTCTCCACCTCGTGTTGAGATTAAAAGTTAAAAGTTCAAACCACTGTAAATCTGCAGCTACAGCTTCACGGCTTTCTGGTCAGATGTATTTTTTTCTTAACCCATCATTTATACATTTTTCTCAAAAGGGATGGTTCCAGCAGGCTGACACGCTCCTTCACCGCACTCCAGGCGGTAACTACTCACTGTGCAAAGTTGGGTAAAACAATTATCTCTTATAGCTTCTTAAATCACATCCCTCTCTTAACAAAAACACTTTCATATTTTTTTTATTTTATATGCACAACACGGAGTATGTAAACTTCATATATGTAGTGTGTATACTTTCCAAGTTACAGTATTTGCTTTATAACATTTTTAACGTCATCACAAAATAACAAACAAAATTACATTAGTGCTCTATAGATTGCTTCTGACCATTCCCCATGTTCTATGTTAGAAGTATTGTTCCAGTATTCGCTTTTGAACATGTTAGAGTTTCAGCAGGAAAAAGTCTGTTGAAACAAGCACTTTGGTGAATCATGAGAGCGCACACTTGAATCTTCTCCCTTGATTTACAACAGGGTGGGATTTGTTGACCCCCACTAGTTCTTTACTTCCCTCTCTAGGGTGAGAGGGGATCTGATTGAAGTTATTCATTGCAAACCTGATCTGACCCATTTGGATTCTCGTGGACAGTCATGACAACCCCTGTCCTTCCGCCTCCCTGTGATATTCTCCGGTGTGACAGTGGTGGATGGGCTGGAGGTCCTGGAGATGATGAGGGTGGTTAAAGGTCTAAATTGCTTCTCATGATGAGAGAGAAAAGCCCACAGCCCCGCTGAACACTGACAAAGCCCAGGATTCCCCCCTGAACCTGAGTTCTACTCACCACGCCAGCTGGAACTCTGTCTTTGTCTGTATCCCTATATAATGGCCTACTTTTGAGCACAGCCCATAGGGCTCTGGTCAGAAGTAGGGTACAATAGGGTGCCATTTTGGATACAACCTGTATTTTTATCACATACTGTAGAATCAAGATCCCTTTAAATAGGGATTTGCTTTAAACCGGATAAAACTCAGAGTAGAGGCTAAGCTCCTTGAGGTAAGGTCAAACATTCATATCCCCACTCAGACTTCTCCTCGCCCCAACACTCGTATTCCCACTGTCTTCTCCGTGCCTCCAAATCAAGTGGCATAGACACTGGTGCAGTGCACCACGTCGGCAGGCAGAAACACACACATTCACACACAGACCCCTAGATTATTAACAGCACAACACCTATCAATACCTGTGTGTGTGTGTGTGTGTGTGTGTGTGTGTGTGTTGGTGTGTGTGTGTGTGTGTGTGTGGATTTGTGGCTGTGCTTGGAGGGGTTCAATTTACATGGATGTGTCAGGTCCAGTAATGGAGAGGCCCTGCAGGACAATATCAGCTGTTACTCACTGGGGCTACGTTCCAAATGGCACCCTGTTCCTTATGTTTGAGGGTATGTCAAAGACTATACGGCCCTGGTAAAAGCAGAGCATTATATAGGTAATAGGTTGCCATTTGGGACGTACACTGGATGTATGGCTAGGCCAGGGAGAAGGGCTGATTGAATCTTTAGCTACCATAGTTACTCATGACCACTTCCCATTGACACACATTGTACCAAATAAGCCTTTCTCCCATCTACTGTCCATAACATCACACACACACAATTAGATTCTGTCTCATATCAAATACTATCTCTCAATAGAACAGATGGCGTTCTACAACTGTGTTTATGTCTGTGTGTATGTGTTTTCTAGACGATTATGACACTGTGCATACATGAGCATACATGAGAATAGAGGTGACATCATTAACACACAAACTGTATAGAGGAACTTTGGTTCACATCACCAAGACATACACACCTGTCTACATAGCAAAGGTTTTAACTCACCCTTTCCATACGAAACAAATGATACATTTAAATATATTTAATGTAATGTAAAATGTATTTCAGATCCATGTAAATACATTTGCATCTTTACTAATATTGCATGTGATGCCTGACAATGTTCCAGAAATGCATGGCTATGAAATCTAGTCTACAGGGTGGTCAAAGTGGTTCCTAATTCAGCTACTTAAATTATTATTTACATATTGGTCAATGGAGATACTATTTTGGGCCACAAAGCCAAAACTTTGGCAGTGATTTTAAATTGTGATGGTGAGTAAAAAACAACAACTTTGATTTCACCTCATGGCTACAGTGGATGGTTAGCCATGTTATGGTGCGTTCGTAACTAAGTGGGAAGTGAGAATTTACCACATCTGGGGATTTTTCCCAGATTTTGAAAGACACTCCAACTGGTAATTACTAGTTAAATCATCCGTGATCCCTTGAGACAGGGTGAATGGAAGTTTGTTGTGTGCAGTGGGGATGCGCATTGAATGCAAGATTCACAAAAATTGTTGAATTGTTAAAACATTTCTAGCCTGTCTATCTATGGGTAACAGGGTGTTAGCCTGTCTATCTATGGGTAACACAGGGTGTTAGCCTGTCTATCTATGGGTAACACAGGGTGTTAGCCTGTCTATCTATGGGTAACAGGGTGTTAGCCTGTCTATCTATGGGTAACAGGGTGTTAGCCTGTCTATCTATGGGTAACAGGGTGTTAGCCTGTCTATCTATGGGTAACAGGGTGTTAGCCTGTCTATCTATGGGTAACAGGGTGTTAGCCTGTCTATCTATGGGTAACAGGGTGTTAGCCTGTCTATCTATGGGTAACAGGGTGTTATGCTGTCTATTTATGGGTAACAGGGTGTTATGCTGTCTATCTATGGGTAACAGGGTGTTATGCTGTCTATCTATGGGTAACAGGGTGTTATGCTGTCTATCTATGGGTAACAGGGTGTTATGCTGTCTATCTATGGGTAACAGGGTGTTAGCCTGTCTATCTATGGGTAACAGGGTGTTATGCTGTCTATTTATGGGTAACAGGGTGTTATGCTGTCTATCTATGGGTAACAGGGTGTTATGCTGTCTATCTATGGGTAACAGGGTGTTATGCTGTCTATCTATGGGTAACAGGGTGTTAGCCTGTCTATCTATGGGTAACAGGGTGTTATGCTCAACTCAGTTTTCTCTCAGTTTTCACCACAAAACACACGGAAATTGCCAAAAAGAGTAGAACCAGCTCATCTACTTTTACACTATGATTTGACTATTAGACTCATGTTTATATTGAAAGAAATATTTTAAAAGGAATAGTTTCACCATATTAAAACGAGAGTTCAGTTCATGTAACAGTGTTGACCTTAAATAGTGAGTTTAGTGAGTTAGAATATTCCTAGAGGTCACAGAGGGTGCACGTCAAAATGTTGAATTTTGACACTTTAGCATGTGTTTTTTCATATTGAAAATCAGATTGATTAAATTCTTCATGTGCTCTATATTAAAGTGCACTTCATGTCATATAGCAGGCTTTTCTATTTAGTATATCAAAGGGACATAAAATACACTCATTATGTGGAACGACCCAGTATACATTACACAGAACCCAAACCGGCTGTGTGCGTGCGCCATCGTGCATAAATGCATTTTGTCCCCCCACACCAAGCGCGATCACGACACACAGGTTAAAATATCAAAACAAACTCTGAACCAATTATATTGATTTGGGGACAGGTGGAAAAGCATTAAACATTCATGGTGCACGCACGCAGCCGGTTTGGGTTCCAATAATGTATCATGTTTGCAGTCATTTTTGTAGTAATTTAAAAGCAATTTGTCCTATGTAGCTAGCTTCCTGTTGCTAGCTAATTTGTCCTGGGATATAAACATTGAGTTGTTATTTTACCTGAAATGCACAAGGTCCTCTACTCCGTCAATTAATCCACACATAAGACAGTCAACCGAATCGTTTCTAGTCATCTCTCTTCCTTCCAGGCTTTTTCTTCTCGTCTTTATATTGCGATTGGCAACTTTCATAAATCTGGTGCATTACTGCCACTGACCTCGTTCGTCTTTCAGTCACCCACGTGGGTATAACCAATGAGATTGCACGTGGGTACCTGTTTCTATAAACTGATGGGAGAGGCAGGACTTGCAGCGCGATCTGCGTCACAAATAGAACTGATTGCTATTTTAGCCCTTGGCAACGCAGACGCTCGTTGGCGCATGCGAGCAGTGTGGGTGTAATAATTGAATAACATAGATTTCTAAATATATTTTGCAACGCTCGCGGTGTGGTCAGCCTGTCAGGTTCTGCGCATTGGATGTTGGTTGCAATGCTCTTGTCAAGTTTGTTTGTGAGTGCCATATCACAAGTCCCTACTGTACATGACCAATAATGTATCATGTTTGCAGACATTTTTGTAGTAATTTAAAAGCATTTAAATGCATGTTAGTGATTTTGGTATGTGTCAAGCACAATAAAAATGCATTTCGACAAAATATATTGTAGCCACGGCAGCCTATTACAAGACTTGGAGGCCTGTCTTGTTGGGGGGCGTGGCTTTGTCTTACTTTTTGGCTTGATTGTGACACCAGTTAATGTGTTATGTTGTCTTCTGTGATTAAAGGTTAACATGTTCTGCAGTCTTAATGAGACTGACATAAGAGCATGTCATACCAAAGTTCTTTACAATATGATTTGGCCAATATTTTATATTTACCATACATTTTAATAAATAAAAAATATTTCTTACAAATACATTTAAATGCAGACAATATTCGCACCCCTTGACTTATTCTAAATTTTGTGACAAACCTAATTGACAGAGTGAAAAAAAGGAAGCAGTAATGTAAAGTAGAGTAATACTGCAAAACATTTTTTTTACATACGTTTATAAATACATTCGAACATATATTATGCAATGTTTTTAACATGTATATACAGTATACTATATAAATGTATGTAAAATGTATATCACAATATATGTTAAATGCAGTGGATTTTTTTTAATACATTCTGAAATACATAATTTTGTTTATTTTAGAGAATATTTTCACATGTATTTAAATACATTTTGAAATCAATAAAAAAAATCATTTTTTTGGCCAATTTCTAATATTTCATGTATTTCCCCCAAAAATGTATCTAAAAATATATTTTTAATTAATGTTTTCCCCGTATGAGTTAAGTATGCCAAAAAATATTTGCATGGCTCTAATGCATGCATTTCCTTTATGGCCCTAAGTCATTATATTCTGCGATGTAGAATAAGTTATAAGGTCTGTGAACATAGATAAAACATCCTCATCTGAATAAGCTACATTTACAGCATTGTTAGCAGCATAACTCTAAGGCAGTCCACCAATCTCATTACTGCCATCACTTGGGATTAATGACATTCCCGCCGAGGATTTAGGTTCAGCGTGTGTGAGAGGGAGGCCTTCACAATACGTGACGTCCATGCCTTTCCCCACCTTGTCTCACCTTGCCACTGCAGCGCCCAGCCTTCCTTCCTCCTCCCCCAATTCCCACTAAATCTCTCCCAACATTGGCTCTCCAGTGAGGATTCCCGCTCCCTCTCTTATTAGATTCTACTGCTCACCGGTTGGCTGGGAAGAAATGGCCTGATTCTCCAAGAGGTGAACTAGAGGGAAAAGGAACAGTCAGGGGAGGGAAGGAGAGAGGACTGTGGATGGAGAGGCATAGTAAAGAGATAGAGAGGAGGGGTAGATGATGATGGTGATAAGTTAATTTAGCTGTCTTTGAACAGTTTGGGTGAAGATTAGGTGAACGATAATTTCTCTAGTTCCAGTCTTTCTCTCCTTTATAAGGACAAACCCTCTCTAAGCATCTTCACTGCCAGTGCTGTGTCCTGACTGTTAATTGGTAAAGGACGACAGTGATTAGTTTGCTATTGGATGGTCCTGCCCAGTGTGAATGGGCCCAGCCACAGTGTGGAGTCTTGTTGGGGCTGTGTGACTGTGGCTGGCTGTCCTCCCATGTTGACAGATTTATTATGGTCTGTTTGCCTCTGTTTACCCAGACAAACATTCACTCTGACTGGAACAGAAGTAAACACATTTCCTTGTTTGTGAGTAGCTGGCAGCTAAGGCTGAAATGGAGCTTGATGACATCATCAGATATCGGCTACCCATTGAGTCTGAAAAACTCTCTCACACACACACACACACACACACACACACTTTTTGCCCTGGGCACATAGAACTGGGGACTCAGGTCCAGCAGTACAGGGTCCATTAAGAACAGCATGTTCTTTTGGGGATAATGTTGTTGGGAGCAACAGGTCTACTATGAGACAGGTCCAGAACCAAAGGAGCACAAAGGAAGTCTGTGCTGACCCAGATATGTCCTCCAGGCAGAGGGGCGGACAGGGAGGACAGGGAAATGACAAAGGGCACGGTGATCCGATTAAACCTGGCCTCAACGCTCCACTCACCGGTAAAGGCCAGTTTTGTCTACAGTGTCTTGCTCTGTACATTGACTCCCTGTGTCCGAATGTGTCTCTCTCCTGCTAAGCAGCAGACAGAAAAAGTGGCACGAGAGAGAGGTAGAATGGGAGAGAGAGGAGAAGGAGAGAAAGTAAAGCGTAAGAAAGAAAGAGGGACATGGTCCAGTCAGCTGAAGAGCGGGATATACAGCATAGAGAAATGACAGGCCATCCAGAGTGGAGATGAATGGAGAAGCATATTAAATGAGGGATGAAAGTAGGCGAGAGAGATAGATAGATAGATTAATGAGTGGTCGTTGGGCTGTCAGGGGCATGAGATATGGGAGATTCTGGGGGTGACTGGTTGTACGGTCCCATAGACCCTGAAGGCTTGGCCTGGCTGCACACAGATGGCACCCTATTACCTATATAGTGCACTGCTTTAGACCAAGGCCCAAAGGGAATAGGAATATGGGTGACAATTGGGACACAGACATACAGTATACAGTACCTGTCTACAGGCATAGAGAGAGACAACTCCCTACAGGAAGCCATGTCTGACAGTGACACATACTGTACAACAGAACTGGGTTCAAATACTATTAGGGTTTGCTCTAACATGCCTGGAGAGCCAAATGGGCAGGGTTTGCTGGTTTTGGCACTATTCTATTGATACATTATCCAGGCAAGCATAATCAAGCACAGATAAAGTATTTAAAATGATTTAAAATAGTACTTGAATCCAGGTCTGCAGTACAAAGGTTATCATATTGACCTGACATGTCGAACTACATACATGGCATATTCATTAGTGTAGTTTATTTGCATTATACAGGCCATGACATGTCCCAGACATGCATATTAATACATCTAACTCATTCTTCAATCATATCAACCTTTTAATATTGTTCTTGGAAAAGTGCTTCAGCTATTTACAATAAACTCCATGATCTGTGCAAGCAAAAGTCAAATAAGAAAGTCAAAATGATGAGTGTAGGCCTTAGTGCACATGGCTCAGTGTGTGTGTGTGTCTGGGCCTATGCTGTGTTCCTAACAGAGTTCAATGCTATGCTTGTCTGTGCTTGTGTTTATCAGTGTGTGTGTGTGTGTCTGGGCCTATGCTGTGTTCCTGACAGAGTTCAATGCTATGTTTGTCTGTGCTTGTGTATATCAGTGTGTGTGTGTGTCTGGGCCTATGCTGTGTTCCTGACAGAGTTCAATGCTATGTTTGTCTGTGCTTGTGTATATCAGTGGGTGTGTCCTACATGGCACCCTATTTACCATACGGCTCTGGTCAAAAGTAATGTACTATATAGGGAATAAGGTGCCTTATGTGTAATAGAAAGATATTCCGTATTTAGAAGCTCCTGAACCCCAGTGACGCACTTGGACAAGGACGAGCTCCCACCCACCTCCCGTCTTCACTCAGCAACACCAGTGGGTATAAATAACCAACCAGGAGCTTTGTTTAGTCGCCCAGCACCACACACTCTTCCACCAGCTCTAATTCCGGATCAATCAGTAACTCTGACTCTCATCTAGCTTTAATTTTCCAAACACTCCCACTCTCTTTCTCTCCCTTCCTCCCTCCTCATTTCTATCACCTTCCCTTTCATCACTATTAAATGGGTGGTGAAAGTTGTTCGACCAGACCAAAAGTTTATAGACTCACTGTGGAGTCAGAACCGCTCCATGGGTGTTAGCAGAACCTCTGTGCAAGGTGTTCTACTGGTCTCTATGGAGACATCAGACAACTTGTCTTCATCACATCTCCACAGGGGACCAGGCATTATTCATTGCAACATTGATTTGAAGAAACCACTTTGGAAAGGATGCCAAAAGAAATAGGTCTCTCTCTTACTGCTGTGCTGTGTATACAACCAGCCAGAGCCGACTGTACCAAATGATTTAACCTATCAAAGTGTCACTAGAGGTCACACAGAGACGGGGTTAAAATGGTACTGAAACCTTCAAAGACCCATGACTTAAATCCCAGTGTCATCAAGTTTACACTGTTAACGGAAAAGGTTGCTCAAGATATGTCAGTTGAAATACTTGTTGTCCATATCTAACAAAGAAAATACTGACATGAGGGGATGCAGTGGTATTATATAAACGATGATGTGGGATACTACATGAAGGAGACATAAGCAACAAACAACAAACTGGACGCGATCAAGGCAGCCATTTTGAGCTCAATGCTGAGTCACTTTGTTTTTGTGAGGTCAACTCTGTCATTTTCTACTCTCCATGGCTCTAAATCTGTCTCCCTCCTTCTCCCCTCTAACTCTCCCCTCTCCCTCGTTCTTTCTCGCTCTCTACTCAACGAGAGTTGCTTTTGAATTTTTTTACTTCTAATCTACTCCCATAAGGGAGAACATTGCATCGTTAGCTCTCTGAATACTGTTGGTCATTGCCTAGGGTGAAATAAGATGACTGAATAAAGAGGAAATGAAATGCGAGAATACATAGTTTCACCACTCATCTGGCCGTATACCACCTACTGAAAGAATTCATTTAAAGCAAAAACAGTATATAAATACAGACCTTGCAGAGCAACAGTTTCTTAACTGACCCGTCATCTGTTGTATATTACTTTGACCTGCAAAATATTTTACAATTCATCAATGGGTGATCAATAAATCAATAGCAATACCATTACCACTTGGATTTGACGTACAGACAGACATAAAAAGACAGGCTGTTTATGAGGGTGAAATGATTGCTTGACCTGGGAGTCAAGGTTCCTGACACTGGCTGCTTTACTGCACAGTTGCTTCAGGTCAGGGTCAAACTATAGAATCTCTGGGTCTACTTTATTATGATGACTCAGTGCCCTGTCACATCATCTAGAGAGAGGAGGGATATACCCAGAGTATACCAAATATTAGGAACTCCTTCCTAATATTGAACACACAATTCGTAGGGGCATGGACTCTACAAGGTGTCGAAAGCATTCCACAGGGATGCTGGCCCATGTTGACTACAATGCTTGTTGTGTCAAGTTTGCTGGATGTCCTTTGGGTGGTGGACCATTCTTGATACACACGGGAAGCTGCTGAGCCTGAAAAACCCAGCAGCATTGCAGTTTTGACACAAACCAGTGTGCCTGGGAGCTACTACCATACCCCGTGCAAAGGCACTTAAATCTATTGTCTTACCCATTCACCCTCTGAATGGCACACATACACAATCCATGTCTCAATTGTATCAAGGCTTAAAAATCCTTCTTTAACTTGTCTCCTCCCCTTCATCTACACTGATTGAAGTGGATTTAACAAGTGACACCAATAAGGGATGATAGCTTTCACCTGGATTCACCTGGTCAGTCTATGTTATGGAAGGAGCAGTTGTTCTTAATGTTTTGTGTACTCCGTGTATTAGGTGACTGGTCCAGGAATGACCTAATCACACCTCTGAGCTCAGACTGAGCCAGGTTTGCTCTGGGGTTGATTCATCTTTGTGCGAACAATGCAATGCTCTCTCTAGCTCGCCAGCCAGCCCATAGAGAGAGCATTGCATTGTGGATTTTGTGGTCGACTTGAGTTGCAACAGATATCCACAACTATTTCCACAAGGATTTTCCATGTTGCCTTATGACCATCTAACCTTATGAAACATTCATTCACAAAAAATATTGTTATCACATAGTGTTATTTAAGACTGCAAATTAAAGGAATGAGTGGTTTTGGGTGAATTACTCCTTTAAGATTTTGGCGTTAATGCCTAAACTTAACCCTAACCTTAAAAATGCGGACTTAATGCCTAAACATAACCTTAAACACTTTGGAATTTGACATTTGAGAAACGTCTAATTCTGACTTGAGATTGTAAGAGCTTGTTGGGACTATGACCCTTTTTTAAACTAACTCTCTTGCACTGACTATGCACACACACACTGGACTCTACTCACACACACTGTACTTACAGTGACATCCCAACACACATACAGTGCCTTGCGAAAGTATTCGGCCCCCTTGAACTTTGCGACCTTTTGCCACATTTCAGGCTTAAACATAAAGATAAGATGGTGTGTTCAGGGTGATGAGCTGTGTTGCTTTTACGCCAAACATAACATTTTGCATTGTTGCCAAAAAGTTCAATTTTGGTTTCATCTGACCAGAGCACCTTCTTCCACATGTTTGGTGTGTCTCCCAGGTGGCTTGTGGCAAACTTTAAACAACACTTTTTATGGATATCTTTAAGAAATGGCTTTCTTCTTGCCACTCTTCCATAAAGGCCAGATTTGTGCAATATACGACTGATTGTTGTCCTATGGACAGAGTCTCCCACCTCAGCTGTAGATCTCTGCAGTTCATCCAGAGTGATCAAATCAAATCACATTTTATTTGTCACATACACATGGTTAGCAGATGTTAATGCGAGTGTAGCGAAATGCTTGTGCTTCTAGTTTCGACAATGCAGTAATAACCAACAAGTAATCTAACTAACAATTCCAAAACTACTGTCTTGTACACAGTGTAAGGGGATAAAGAATATGTACATAAGGATATATGAATGAGTGATGGTACAGAGCAGCATAGGCAAGATACAGTAGATGGTATCGAGTACAGTATATACATATGAGATGAGTATGTAAACAAAGTGGCATAGTTAAAGTGGCTAGTGATACATGTATTACATAAGAATACAGTCGATGGTATAGAGTACAGTATATACGTATGCATATGAGATGAATAATGTAGGGTAAGTAACATTATATAAGGTAGCATTGTTTAAAGTGGCTAGTGATATATTTACATCATTTCCCATCAATTCCCATTATTAAAGTGGCTGGAGTTGTGTCAGTGTGTTGGCAGCAGCCACTCAATGTTAGTGGTGGCTGTTTAACAGTCTGATGGCCTTGAGATAGAAGCTGTTTTTCAGTCTCTCGGTCCCAGCTTTGATGCACCTGTACTGACCTCGCCTTCTGGATGATAGCGGGGTGAACAGGAAGTGGCTCGGGTGGTTGATGCCCTTGATGATCTTTATGGCCTTCCTGTGACATCGGGTGGTGTAGGTGTCCTGGAGGGCAGGTAGTTTGCCCCCGGTGATGCGTTGTGCAGACCTCACTACCCTCTGGAGAGCCTTACGGTTGAGGGCGGAGCAGTTGCCGTACCAGGCGGTGATACAGCCCGCCAGGATGCTCTCGATTGTGCATCTGTAGAAGTTTGTGAGTGCTTTTGGTGACAAGCCAAATTTCTTCAGCCTCCTGAGGTTGAAGAGGCGCTGCTGCGCCTTCTTCACAATGCTGTCTGTGTGAGTGGACCAATTCAGTTTGTCTGTGATGTGCATGCCGAGGAACTTAAAACTTGCTACCCTCTCCACTACTGTTCCATCGATGTGGATAGGGGGGTGTTCCCTCTGCTGTTTCCTGAAGTCCACAATCATCTCCTTAGTTTTGTTGACGTTGAGTGTGAGGTTATTTTCCTGACACCACACTCCGAGGGCCCTCACCTCCTCCCTGTAGGCCGTCTCGTCGTTGTTGGTAATCAAGCCTACCACTGTTGTGTCGTCCGCAAACTTGATGATTGAGTTGGAGGCGTGCGTGGCCACGCAGTTGTGGGTGAACAGGGAGTACAGGAGAGGGCTCAGAACGCACCCTTGTGGGGCCCCAGTGTTGAGGATCAGCGGGGAGGAGATGTTGTTGCCTACCCTCACCACCTGGGGGCGGCTCGTCAGGAAGTCCAGTACCCAGTTGCACAGGGCGGGGTCGAGACCCAGGGTCTCGAGCTTGATGACGAGCTTGGAGGGTACTATGGTGTTGAATGCCGAGCTGTAGTCAATGAACAGCATTCTCACATAGGTATTCCTCTTGTCCAGATGGGTTAGGGCAGTGTGCAGTGTGGTTGAGATTGCATCGTCTGTGGACCTATTTGGGCGGTAAGCAAATTGGAGTGGGTCTAGGGTGTCAGATAGGGTGGAGGTGATATGGTCCTTGACTAGTCTCTCAAAGCACTTCATGATGACGGAAGTGAGTGCTACGGGGCGGTAGTCGTTTAGCTCAGTTACCTTAGCTTTCTTGGGAACAGGAACAATGGTGGCCCTCTTGAAGCATGTGGGAACCGCAGACTGGTATAGGGATTGATTGAATATGTCCGTAAACACACCGGCCAGCTGGTCTGCACATGCTCTGAGGGCGCGGCTGGGGATGCCGTCTGGGCCTGCAGCCTTGCGAGGGTTAACACGTTTAAATGTCTTACTCACCTCGGCTGCAGTGAAGGAGAGACCGCATGTTTTCGTTGCAGGCCGTGTCAGTGGCACTGTATTGTCCTCAAAGCGGGCAAAACAGTTATTTAGTCTGCCTGGGAGGCCATCCTGGTCCGTGACTGGGCTGGATTTATTCCTGTAGTCCGTGATTGACTGTAGACCCTGCCACATGCCTCTTGTGTCTGAGCCGTTGAATTGAGATTCTACTTTGTCTCTGTACTGACGCTTAGCTTGTTTGATAGCCTTGCGGAGGGAATAGCTGCACTGTTTGTATTCGGTCATGTTACCAGACACCTTGCCCTGATTAAAAGCAGTGGTTCGCGCTTTCAGTTTCACACGAATGCTGCCATCAATCCACGGTTTCTGGTTAGGGAATGTTTTAATCGTTGCTATGGGAACGACATCTTCAACGCACGTTCTAATGAACTCGCACACCGAATCAGCGTATTCGTCAATGTTGTTGTCTGACGCAATACGAAACATGTCCCAGTCCACGTGATGGAAGCAGTCTTGGAGTGTGGAGTCAGCTTGGTCGGACCAGCGTTGGACAGACCTCAGCGTGGGAGCCTCTTGTTTTAGTTTCTGTCTGTAGGCAGGGATCAACAAAAGGGAGTCGTGGTCAGCTTTTCCGAAAGGGGGGCGGGGCAGGGCCTTATATGCGTCGCGGAAGTTAGAGTAACAATGATCCAAGGTCTTTCCATCCCTGATTGCGCAATCGATATGCTGATAAAATTTAGGGAGTCTTGTTTTCAGATTAGCCTTGTTAAAATCCCCAGCTACAATGAATGCAGCCTCCGGATAAATGGTTTCCAGTTTGCAAAGAGTCAAATAAAGTTCATTCAGAGCCATCGATGTGTCTGCTTGGGGGGGGATATATACGGCTGTGATTATAATCGAAGAGAATTCTCTTGGTAGATAATGCGGTCTACATTTGATTGTGAGGAATTCTAAATCAGGTGAACAGAAGGATTTGAGTTCCTGTATGTTTCTTTCATCACACCACGTCACGTTAACCATAAGGCATACGCCCCCGCCCCTCTTCTTACCAGAAAGATGTTTGTTTCTGTCTGCGCGATGCGTGGAGAAACCTGTTGGCTGCACCGCCTCGGATAGCGTCTCTCCAGTGAGCCACGTTTCTGTGAAGCAAAGAACGTTACAGTCTCTGATGTCCCTCTGGAATGCTACCCTTGCTCGGATTTCATCAACCTTGTTGTCAAGAGACTGGACATTGGCAAGAAGAATGCTAGGGAGTGGTGCACGGTGTGCCCGTCTCCGGAGTCTGACCAGAAGACCGCCTCGTTTCCCTCTTTTTCGGAGTCGTTTTTTGGGGTCGCTGCATGGGATCCGCTTCGTTGTCCTGTTTGTAAGGCAGAACACAGGATCCGCGTCGCGAAAAACATATTCTTGGTCGTAATGATGGTGAGTTGACGCTGATCTTATATTCAGTAGTTCTTCTCGACTGTATGTAATGAAACCTAAGATGACCTGGGGTACTAATGTAAGAAATAACACGTAAAAAAACAAAAAACTGCATAGTTTCCTAGGAACGCGAAGCGAGGCGGCCATCTCTGTCGGCGCCGGTAAGATTTGCAGTGGTCTGATACTCCTTCCATTTCAATATTATCGCTTGCACAGTGCTCCTTGGGATGTTTAAAGCTTGGGAAATCTTTTTGTATCCAAATCCGGCTTTAAACTTCACAACAGTATCTCGGACCTGCCTGGTGTGTTCCTTGTTCTTCATGATGCTCTCTGCGCTTTTAACGGACCTCTGAGACTATCACAGTGCAGGTGCATTTATACGGAGACTTGATTACACACAGGTGGATTGTATTTATCATCATTAGTCATTTAGGTCAACATTGGATCATTCAGAGATCCTCACTGAACTTCTGGAGAGAGTTTGCCGCACTGAAAGTAAAGGGGCTGAATAATTTTTCAGTTTTTGATTTGTTAAAAAAGTTTGAAATATCCAATAAATGTCGTTCCACTTCATGATTGTGTCCCACTTGTTGTTGATTCTTCACAAAAAAATACAGTTTTATATCTTTATGTTTGAAGCCTGAAATGTGGCAAAAGATCGCAAAGTTCAAGGGGGCCGAATACTTTCGCAAGGCACTGTATACTACATATGCCCACATATACATAGCACACACACACATGCATACTGACGCCAGACACACACACACACACACACACACACACACACACACACACATTATTATGTGTATTATGTTATTAATTATACAAACAACTATCTGTATCTCATGAAAGAGAAACTAATCAGTTATGATTTTAAAGCGGATGTTGTAATATATATATATATATACAGATATGGCCGCTGCCATCTAATCTAATCTCAGTGCTTGACTTGGACTGAAATAGGTTATGGAAATCATTTTGGGTGCCAGTACTGTTTATATTTAGTAGCTCCACAATACTTTTGAACTAATATTCTAAGATGAACAGGAGCTCAAGCAGTAGAACATTTGAGGTGCCGGTACTCAGCTCCGGTGAGCTCCTGCCACAAGTCAAGCACTGTCTAATCCACAACATGTTCATCTAATGGAAGTGAAGTATTGAACTCTGCAGACAAATGGGAACCTCAACAGCAGCAGAACAAGCTACACCCGTCTACAGAACCATGCACTATTATAGATGAATGGACTCTGTCTTGAGGCAAACAGGCAAATCAATACACCCATCCTCTCAGAAGAAAACATTGCAGTCAGCTTTTGTCACAACACTGATTCCTTCTGGTATCTGTCAAGTGATGGGATATTGGTGTCATGTTATCACTAATACAGACAATAAGACTGTGTCCCAAATGGCATCCTATTCCCTGCATAGTGCACTACTTTGGAATAGGGTGCTATTTGGGACACAACGAGACACTGGGAGAGAGAGTCTTACTGCACAGAAGTCTGCAGGCAGATTGCCAGATGAACTGTCAGAGGACAATGTTTAGATCTTACAGATGAGATGAAGTGACTTTCCCAGCCGACCTTAACTCTGGGCCTAGGCTCAATTTCACTCAAAGCTCCTTGAAGAGACGCGGTCAGTCTGCATCTTTTGAAATGTCACATCTAATCCTCCCCTGAGTAAGTGTGCCAACAAACACGTGCAGGCAAGCGCATACGCCAAGGTTTTTATAGTTTTGGGGTTTTATATTATTTACTAGAATGTATATCTATTTTTTTACCCCCTTTTTCTCTCCAATTGCGATCTTGTCTCATCGCTACAACTCCCCAACGGGTTCGGGAGAGACAAAGGTCGAGTCATGAGTCCTCCAAAACATGACCCGCAATGCGCCGCTTCTTAACACCCGCCCGCTTATCCCGGAAGCCAGCTGCACCAATGTGTCGGAGTAAACACTGTTCAACTGATGACCGAGGTCAGCCTGCAGGCACCCGGCCCGCCACTAGGAGTTGCTAGAGCGTGTAAAGCCAAGTAAAGCCCCACCGGCCAAACCCTCCCCTAACCTGGACGACACTGGGCCAATTGTGTGCCACCCTATGGGACTCTGGGATCAAACCCCAGGCTGCGATGCAGTGCCTTAGACCGCTGCACCACTCGGGAGGCGTATGTTTTCTTTCTACTATTTTGTTTCTTTCTTTTTTCTGTGAAATTCAGTTTAGTTTCTATCAGGTTTCAGGTATGACCCAGATGTGTCGAAGAAACAAAAGTTTATTTCTAGTACAGGGGCAGGCAAACGACAGGTCAAAGGCAGGCAGAGGTCAGTTATCCAGGGAGGCTGCAAAAGGTCCAGAGCGGAAGGCAGTCTCAGGGTCAGGGCAGGAAGAGGTCAATCATCCAGTGAGGTGGGGCAAGGTATAGAACGGCAGGCAGGTTCAAGGGCAGGCAGAAAGGTCAAAACTGGGAAGGACTAGAAAACAGGAGCAAGAACAGACAGGAGCAGGGGAGCAAACACTGGTAGGTTTCACTAAACAAAACAAACTGGCAACAGAAAAACAGAGAACACAGGTATAAATACACAGGGAATAATAGGGAAGATGGGCGACACCTTGAGGGGGTGGAGACAAGCACAAAGACAGGTGAAACAGACCAGGGTGTGACAGTCTCAGTTTGTTTTTAGACCTGATTTGCTCATTTTTATATTGTTTTAGTTGTATAAAAATATTTCTGTTTCATTTTTATATTATTGAGTTACATGTTTAGTTTAGTGTTATGGACAGAAAGCGTAGGAGGCTAGGAGACTTTTGTGTTGTATGTTGTTTTTGTGTGTGTTTTTGAGGGGTGTCACTTCTTGCAACTGGGGGGCCAGTAATACATACGATGATGGGTCAGGTCATACTGTAGGTTAGGTTTAAATTCTAAAGTCAATCTCAATGTGATTTGGATTTAAAAGGAATAGTGCCGAGACTGGTCCAAAAAATATGGTTGAAGGAAACTCTCTCTCGCCCATGTTTATGCCGATCCAATAATTTAACCTTAGTAGTACATGTAAGAAGAATCAAGTTAGTTACCTAGATTATTTTTCCCCTTTTAGTGATAGCTAGTTTCAGAAAACTCAGACTCTTGGCAAAAGCAGTGACTGGGGTCTGGGATTAATGACAGACTTTCTTGGTAACTTCGAAAAGGGAAAGAAAAGCATTTCCGGAGAGGGTCCACTTCAGACAGACAACTCCCCCTACAAATCATGAGGCAGACATGCCAGAACATCACGACTCAAAAAAAGTTTGCAGGCAAAACCTGAGGTGGTTTAAGTGAAGATAGCTGATGCAACTAGGCACTCGCAAAATGCACAGTTTTAAAATAACCACCATGATCACCATCTTGCTAGCTACTATTTTGTGTCTGGGGGATGTGGGAAACAAGGTAGTGACGTAGACAGTGACATAGTTCCTCTATGCCAAGCTGTATCTGTACAGACGTGTACGCCGGAACATTGGCACATTGTTTAATCAAAAGTCATTTTGTTAGGAAAAATACTTTCCCCATTCAAACTCCTGAGAAGGGGAACTGCAGTAGGACATAGAACAGATACAAACTAATTACACACAAACAATGGCTGTGATTAAACGAGAAAGATTGAAGCACATAATAGTAAAATAATTAACACCCCAATTAAACCAAGAAAAATGACCAACATTTAGACTGAAATGAAAAACCTATTAATTACCTTCAAAACAAAAATGGTTTGGTTTAAACTGAACAGAATATGGTGCGTAGGCGATTATGTGAGTAAGACTAATATAGAGAAGGAGGTGTGTGGGAGTTTACCTGCATGTAAACATATGGACATACTGTAAGTGACAATGTCTGTGTAGGAGGTGAGTGATTGAGGGTGAATGGGTCTGTGTTTTGATATTTGTCTTCATGCGTCAGAATGAGGTATTAAAATACCTGAAGCATTGAAAGGGACCCACCTACCTGTTTAAGTCATCTGTGTCCCAGTTCAAAAAGTCTCTGCGTGAGAGAGATGTCTGACCATGAAGCATGACCTTCCAAAAATCATGGACCCCCAAACCCCCATTTTCCCATAACTGACTGTTCATTTGGCTGTTTTAATACCTTCAAGTTTCACCCTCTGATTTCTTTGCTCTGACATATTGATCCTGTCTAGGTCATCCGCTCTGCTTGCTCTCCATCTCTTCTCCTCCCCTTTTCCCTCCCTCTCTCTACTTTCTGACCCAATTTCCCCATCAGATCCTCATCAAATTCCCCTCGTCCCTGGGGAGGCGAGTGTGAAAAACCTCATTACCACACATCAATAACACTGTGACATCATGTGATACATGTGTGAAACCTCTCCCTCGGCAGTGCACGATTTATCCTCACATTACACCAACTTGCTTGTGTCCACTATGATAGGAAAAAAACAAGCTCTTTACACATCCTCATCTCGTTCTCTTTCTCTCTCCCCGTCCCTCCCCCCACTCAGAACTATCACTATGTGGCACAATGTCTCCCCCTAAAGGGAAACGGAGAAGAAGTCTGTAACTGGAGGAATGGAATCACAGCCTACATTGCATTACAGATGTAAGAGATAGGAGACACTGATTTCAAATCTGAATCGAGACTAAGAAAGGCTCGAACTGTCTGATCCAAATTGAGCCTCCTGTCAATCAAGTCTGCCTACCCAACCAACAGTAGATACTATCAGTAGAACTGAAATGGACAAGAATAATACAAACCGCTTAGTTGAATCTTGATTGCCCAGTGCAGTCAGAAATGTGATTTTCCTGTGTTTTCAATATATTTCCACACTCTAAAAGGTTGGAATAATACTGTGAAATTGTGAATAATGACCTTTTAATGTAAGAGCTGTTTGAAAAGGCTGCATGAAATTTCAGCCAGTTTTGGTGGGACGGAATTTAATCCTGCCTGAATAGATCAATAAGAAAGAGTTCCAAACCTAATTTCTGAGACCACTCCCAGACAGTCCTAGCAAAATTATTGCTTGAGAAAGCAATCACAGTAAGGTACTTAATTGTTACCCAGAAAGTATTTAATAACAGCTGCGTAGGACCTATTAAATAACAGCTGCATTGGACCTATAAAGTGGTTTCAGTGTGTTTTTGAAGTCTACTCAGGCCAAATCAGGGGAGATAACATATTTTTCTAGTACACTTGATGAGAAATGCAGCATCTCCAATCCCAGTGAATCCCTCACTATTACGGAGGAACCCAGACATACAGGGCAGCCCACTCAGCATGCAAGTGTGTGTGTGTGTGTGAGGGGTGTTCAATGGTATCCCTATCTGTAGTGAGGGAAGTCTTTCATGTTTGAGGTGTGTTTTACAGCAGTCTGAGGACGTCGTTGTGCTGGTTCCAGCTTTTCAGTTGACAGTCAGGGCTCTTCCTCACTCAGTTCTGACAGAAAGGCCTCTCTGTATTGCCCCATCAGATATAATCACAGGTCCCACCAACCAGAGAACAGAGCATGTGTACACACACAATGGGGTAGTTTGATTAAACTGAACTGTGGTGCACCAGACTATGGCCCGCCACGTGACCGGTCTAAACCAGTGATGGCGTAACGCCTTGCTCAAACCAAACTAGTATCTGCGCCACCACAGATAGTCATGCAAGGCAGCATGACGGCTCTTTTAGAAACATATATCATATGGCTGGGAGGGAGGGAGGCAGAAGGACGGCTCATTCAGAAACATATATCATATGGCTGGGAGGGAAGCAGAAGGACAGATCATTCAGAAACATATATCATATGGCTGGGAGGGAGGCAGAAGGACAGATCATTCAGAAACATATATCATATGGCTGGGAGGGAGGGAGGCAGAAGGACAGATCATTCAGAAACATATATCATATGGCTGGGAGGGAAGCAGAAGGACAGATCATTCAGAAACATATAGCATATGGCTAGGAGGGAGGCAGAAGGTTGGATCATTCCAGAAACATATAGCATATGGCTAGGAGGGAGGCAGAAGGTTGGATCATTCAGAAACATATAGCATATGGCTGGGAGGGAGGGAGGCAGAAGGTTGGATCATTCAGAAACATATAGCATATGGCTAGGAGGGAGTCAGAAGGACGGCTCATTCAGAAACATATATCATATGGCTGGGAGGGAGTCAGAAGGACTGATCATTCAGAAACATATATCATATGGCTGGGAGGGAAGCAGAAGGACAGATCATTCAGAAACATATATCATATGGCTGGGAGGGAGGGAGGCAGAAGGACAGATAATTCAGAAACATATATCATATGGCTGGGAGGGAGGCAGAAGGACAGATCATTCAGAAACATATATCATATGGCTGGGAGGGAGGGAGTCAGAAGGACTGATCATTCAGAAACATATATCATATGGCTGGGAGGGAAGCAGAAGGACAGATCATTCAGAAACATATATCATATGGCTGGGAGGGAAGCAGAAGGACAGATCATTCAGAAACATATAGCATATGGCTGGGAGGGAGGGAAGCAGAAGGACGGATCATTCAGAAACATATAGCATATGGCTGGGAGGGAGGCAGAAAGTTGGATCATTCAGAAACATATATCATATGGCTGGGAGGGAGGCAGAAGGTTGGATCATTCAGAAACATATATCATATGGTTGGGAGGGAGGGAGGCAGAAGGTTGGATCATTCAGAAACATATATCATATGGCTAGGAGGGAGTCAGAAGGACGGCTCATTCAGAAACATATATCATATGGCTAGGAGGGAGGGAGTCACAAGGCCGGACCATTCAGAAACATATATCATATGGCTAGGAGGGAGTCAGAAGGACGGCTCATTCAGAAACATATATCATATGGCTGGGAGGGAGGGAGGCCGAAGGACGGACCATTCAGAAACATATATCATATGGCTGGGAGGGAGGGAGGCAGAAGGACGGCTCATTCAGAAACATATATCATATGGCTGGGAGGGAGGGAGGGAGGCAGAAGGACGGCTCATTCAGAAACATATATCATATGGCTGGGAGGGAGGGAGGCAGAAGGCCGGACCATTCAGAAACATATATCATATGGCTGGGAGGGAGGGAGGCAGAAGGCCGGAACATTCAGAAACATATATCATATGGCTGGGAGGGAGGCAGAAGGACAGATCATTCAGAAACATATATCATATGGCTGGGAGGGAGGCAGAAGGTTGGATCATTCAGAAACATATAGCATATGGCTGGGAGGGAGGCAGAAGGTTGGATCATTCAGAAACATATAGCATATGTCTGGGAGGGAGGCAGAAGGTTGGATCATTCAGAAACATATATCATATGGCTGGGAGGGAGGCAGAAGGTTGGATCATTCAGAAACATATATCATATGGCTGGGAGGGAGGCAGAAGGACGGCTCATTCAGAAACATATATCATATGGCTGGGAGGGAGGGAAACAGAAGGACAGATCATTCAGAAACATATATCATATGGCTGGGAGGGAGGCAGAAGGTTGGATCATTCAGAAACATATAGCATATGGCTGGGAGGGAGGCAGAAGGACGGCTCATTCAGAAACATGTATCATATGGCTGGGAGGGAGGCAGAAGGACGGATCATTCAGAAACATGTATCATATGGCTGGGAGGGAGGGAGGCAGAAGGTCAACAGATAAAGTTTAATATGCATGTTTATCAATGGCATGTGAAAACCTTTGAATTCTAACTAATTTCTCCACTTGCGTGAACATACCTCTCTTTGTTTTGAGCCGACATCACCATCGACTTTGAACAGGGCAGCCGGCTCCTGCCAGGGAGGCAACCAGGTTACCAAAAGAATGGAATCACTTTGAACCTGGTGCAAACTTCACCCACCCAGTGCCACGGACCAGCTTAAACAAATTCCCTCCCTTTTCAGGACAAATATCAAATCAAATCAAATGTTATTTGTAGACCTTACAGTGAAATGCTTACTTACAAGACCTTAACCAACAATGCAGTTAATAAACATGTGTGTTAAAGTATTGTTGAAATGGTCAAGTTGTCCAGTTTAGTTCAGTAAGTCACAAAAAGCGTTGTTGCATTCACTGAGCATATATGTATGCATTTTGTAAAACGTGGCACCACATTCATATATCTTTAATTGTTTCACTGTAGTCAATCATTATCCAACAGCACTTTCCATGTAGCTAATTCATTCAATATGCCCTTGTTTATTGTACCACATGAATTGTGCCTTTGAATCGGACCCTATCCAGAACTGTGAGGCTGACCATACATTGACCCTACAGTAGTATCAACTTCGCCAACCGTTAGAGAAATGCCACACTAACACAGTCATGATACATCCTCCTTCCGGTTCTGACATGCTCTCACACACAACACATGCTGCCTCTTTGCTTCTTTCAGACTTTAGACAGGTTGCGTCTCTTGTGGCATCCTATCCCCTACATAATGCACTGAAGTGAATAGGGTGCTATTTAGGACACACTCCTACAACCACATGGGATCTGTACGATAGAGACGTTCCATTTACTACAACACAATGCAAGGCTTTTGGTGCTAGCATCAACATTAGCTGCGATAAAGGCACTGCTTTATACTGCACTGTATGGATAAACACACATGCAAAAATATATACTGCATTGATTGGCTTAATGTCATGTCGGTACATCTATTAAGCTAGTTCTAGAGGTAAGTAAAGGCTAATGATTCATTAGTCAAATCAGCTGTGTTTTACAGCTGTCTTGGATGTGCCTGCACATAAGCACCATATAGAATCAGCCTACGCACTGTAGTTCACATTTTACCCCTCCCCCCACGAATGCCTCGGAGAGGATGGAGACGTTTGCACCCCCTGTCCAGCAGATCTTCATCCTGAGGAAGAGGTGGAGCTACAGTGGTTCGGTCATAAGGCTGATCTCAGGCTTTAGTCTCAAAGGAGAGAGAAAGTGATGCAATACCGAGATAAACCAAGAAGAAACATCGACATTCAAAGCTTCACTGCACTGTGTCAGCAGTCTCCTCCCCCTTAGTGGTGTGTTCGCTGTAGTGATTGGATAGCTCAATGTCTGAGTAGGCACTCCCCACCGCCTCCTGCTATTAGTCTGTGGGGTAGTCGGACTGCTCTGACATATGGAAGAATGGAAAGAGGGAAGGGAAGAAAGAAAGGTAGTGAGAAGAAGAGAGTTGATAGGGGTAATAAAAGAGTGAGGTACAAGTACAACCGGAGGGAGGAAGGAAGGAGAAAGAGAGGGAAGGAGAAGTGTAAGTACAGGAACTGTAACAAAATGCCACTCTAGTCATAGCTGCATATTCATCATCATTTAACCAACCACTTCCGTGGCTCTGCTCTGTGGCAGCATAAACACAACCCATCTCACAGAGCCCAAATAATGTTCAACAATAACAAGGAAGGAGGAAGACAAAAATAAAATGATATTTTATTTTCCCCAGGACAGCAATGTACTGGAGGCAGCGAGCCAATCCCATGAAAGAGAGACGAGAGGGGGGTCAAAAGCTAGCAGAGCGGCACTAAAAACATAAATATTAAACTACTCCAGCTGTGATGGCAACAGAAAAGTAAACAGCTAACTAGCTACTGGCTCGCAGCCTCTTCCCAGCTGGCAAAATAAAATACTTTTTACAAAGTTGTGAAAATGTTGCAGTGAGGTTGTGAAAACAGGATGGCACTTTTGTTGCCAAATAGCTTAGGTCTCAGAGGTCATTTGGTATTGTGGTCTTGTTGTTGCCTACACCTTGATGCCTGTTGGACCTCCATGACCTCCACAGCACTCTGCTGCTCTATGTGCAGATAAGATCAGCAGCCTCACCGTCTACCAGAGCAGGTTTTGCCAGCTCGATGCGGGACACGATCTCAGCCAGGTCAGTGAAGGAGGCGTTGGGACAGGTCACAGGTCCCTGCAGGACACATGGGACAGACAGTGCACAGGTATATTTGAATAGGGGCTTCATACAGAAATCATTCAGAACAATCGCATTAAAATACACCATTTTACAATGTCTAGTCATATACAGGTATGGAGCACTCCATTAAAAACAGTATCATCAAAACTCTGTAAATGTCTGCCATTCCATCTCTAATAGTGTTTAAGGCTTTTCTTCATTTTAATACTCCCTCCCTGATCCTCTCCCTCACTCCCTCACTCCCTGATCCTCTCCCTCACTCCCTGATACTCCCTCCCTGATCCTCTCCCTCACTCCCTCACTCCCTGATCCTCTCCCTCACTCCCTGATACTCCCTCCCTGATCCTCCCCTCACTCCCTGATACTCCCTCCCTCCCTGATACTCCCTCCCTCACATTGTTGTTGCTGTATGTGTTACGAGACTCCTCCTGGTTGTGGTCCTACAGCATGATCTCCACCACTCCACTGTGAATCCACACATCGAACACAGTGTTGCCATGCTGGTAACCCACCTCCTGCAGGACACACATCATTCTCACACATAAACAAAGGCTGAATCGAATGTAGCTAATCTCCGGCAATCCTTTAAATCCTTTTCACACTTTTGACTAAGGAGGAGGAAAGATAGATGAATGGCGAAGTGTGAAGAAGTGAGGTCTAGAGTAAGAGGAAGCAAAAAAGACACTGAACGACAGACCAACTCCCCATGTCGAAGACAAAGAGTGAGACTCACAAGGATCTTGTCGAACTTGCCAAACTCCAGTGTGCGGTAGCGGTTTATGGGCGGTCTGATGTACTGGCAGTAGTCACTGCTCTTCACTGATGCACACAACACACGTAGTGCAGCCACATCTACAGGGGTTAAAGGTCAAATACCACCCTGACAGTTGAACTGTGCTCCAGTGTTGTTGTTGCGTCCCAAATAACACCCTAGTCCTTACAGTGCACTACTTTTGAAAAGAGCAAAAACAGTGCACTAAATAGGGAACAGGGTACAATTTGGGACACATCCTAAGTAATCCTATACATTTCAAGTAATTATTTAAAAAATGGCTTATATATTCTTAGTAACCAAAAACAAACTTTCACTCCGATATGAACCTAATATCAAGTCATAGAAATTAATTGCAAATTAGCACAAGCCATTAAAGGTGTATTAATAAAATATATTTTGGTTTACACAGCACCTGAGGCTGTGGAGGAGTGCTATACAGTGCTGTGAGAGAGGCTCACATTCACTTTCTCTGCCAGTTAGTCCCAAGACTAACTCCAGCTGTGCTGTGAAGGTGTCTCGTCCTCACCAATCTGCTTGCCCTTGAACACTGTAAATGCTGGAGTTGAAGTCAGCGCCAGAGAACGTAGAAGTGATGGGGTAGGTCAGGTCCAACACCTTTTTAAAATCTGATGTCATCTCCTGCAACATACCATCAAAAAGACTGCGAAAAAAAAAATTGATGAGAGCCCTTATAATTCACCTTTAATTTTATCACTTTGTCCCATTGAGGTCACAAGACTTCTTAGACCATCCTGGCCAAAATGTAAACACTTGTGTCACGTTCTGACCTTTATTTCCTTTGTTTTGTTGTTATTTAGTATGGTCAGGGCGTGAGTTGGGGTGGGCAGTCTATGTTTGTTTTTCTATGATTTTGGGATTTCTATGTTTCGGCCTAGTATGGTTCTCAATCAGAGGCAGGTGTCATTAGTTGTCTCTGATTGAGAATCATACTTAGGTAGCCTGGGTTTCACTGTTTGTTTGTGGGTGATTGTCTATGTTAGTTGCTTGTGTCAAGCACAGTCCTTATGATAGCTTCACGGTCGTTATTTGTTTATTGTTTTTGTACAGTTTACTTTGTGTTTTTTGTCATCTATTAAATGATGCATTCACACCACACTGCGCTTTGGTCCGCTTCTTACGACGATCGTGACAACTTGCCAATAGGCGACAGTTAAAGGTTGAGTGAAGATCAAATTAATATTTCTACATTTGTATTTCCTAAATTCCTTGCATCCTCTCTCCTTGCCTCCTTCTCAAGGTATTTTGGACAAAAATATCCAATCTCCCTCCCCTTTGACTTTTTCTTCCAATGCATTTTGAGAAGGAGGCGAGGACGGAGGACGCAACGAATTGAGGAAAGAAACTGAGAAAGAGACTAGATGAGGTGTTGTGGTTCTTCTCACCATGGCCCACTCTCATGCCCTCTTTCACATGCGGCTGTGGTCCTCTGTGTACAGCGCCCCCATCAGGGAGCCAATGGAAACGTCACCCACCAGGTCCACAGGGCTGCTTCTGGGCCCTCACCGCACTGCCCTCCAGCATCTGCTCCAACTACAGGGTCAAAGAGAAAAGGTCAACTAGAGAATAAAAGGTCATCGAGAGGTCAGACAAAGGGAAGTAGTGCACAGTTTGTCTAAAACTAAACAAACAGACGTATAATGCATACAACAGCCTGTATGCCCATTTCTGTATATGAGAATAACATTCAACAAGCATGGTGGTGGCAGCATCATGTTGTGGTGATGTTTTTCAGAGGCAGGGACTGGGAAACTAGTCCTCCGGTGATGCGTTGACCTCACTACCCTCTGGAGAGCCTTACGGTTGTGGGCGGAGCAGTTGCCGTACCAGGTGGTGATACAGCCCGCCCGACTGGATGCTCTCAATTGTGCATCTGTAGAAGTTTGTGAGTGCTTTTGGTGACAAGCCAAATTTCTTCAGCCTCCTGAGGTTGAAGAGGCGCTGCTGCGCCTTCTTCACGACGCTGTCTGTGTGGGTGGACCAATTCAGTTTGTCCGTGATGTGTACGCCGAGGAACTTAAAACTTACTACACTCTCCACTCCCGTTGATGTGGATAGGGGGGTGCTCCCTCTGCTGTTTCCTGAAGTCCACAATCATCTCCTTTGTTTTGTTGACGTTGAGTGTGAGGTTATTTTCCTGACACCACACTCCGAGGGCCCTCACCTCCTCCCTGTAGGCTGTCTCGTCGTTGTTGGTAATCAAGCCTACCACTGTAGTGTCGTCCGCAAACTTGATGATTGAGTTGGAGGCGTGCATGGCCTCGCAGTTGTGGGTGAACAGGGAGTCCAGGAGAGGGCTCAGAACGCACCCTTGTGGGGCCCCTGTGTTGAGGATCAGCGAGGTGGAGATGTTGTTACCTACCCTCACCATGGGGGCAGCACGTCAGGAAGTCCAGTACCCAGTTGCGCAGGGCGGGGTCGAGACCCAAGGTCTCGAGCTTGATGACGAGTTTGGAGGGTACTATGGTGTTAAATGCTGAGCTGTTGTCGATGAACAGCATTCTCACTGCAGTGTGCAGTGTGGTTGCGTCGTCTGTGGACCTGTTGGGGCGGTAAGCAAATTGGAGTGGGTCTAGGGTGTCAGGTAGGGTGGAGATGATATGGTCCTTGACTAGTCTCTCAAAGCACTTCATGATGACGGAAGTGAGTGCTACGGGGCGGTAGTCGTTTAGCTCAGTTACCTTAGCTTTCTTGGGAACAGGAACAATGGTGACCCTCTTGAAGCATGTGGGAACAGCAGACTGGGTTAAGGATTGATTGAATATGTCCGTAAACACACCAGCCAGCTGGTCTACGCATGCACTGAGGACGTGGCTGGGGATGCCGTCTGGGCCTGCAGCCTTGCGAGGGTTAACACGTTTAAATGTTTTACTCACATAGGCTGCAGTGAAGGAGAGTCCGCAGGTTTTGGTAGCAGGGGCACTGTATTGTTCTTAAAGCGGGCAAAAAAGTTATTTAGTCTGTCTGGGAGCAAGACATTCTGGTCTGCGACGGGGCTGGTTTTCTTTTTGTAATCCGTGATTGACTGTAGACCCTGCCACATACCTGTTGTGTCTGACGCTTAGTTTGTTTGATTGCCTTGCGGAGGGAATAGCTACACTGTTTGTATTCGGTCATGTTTCCGGTCACCTTGTCCTGGTTAAAAGCAGTGGTTCGCGCTTTCAGTTTCGCTGAATGCTGCCATCAATCCACGGTTTCTGGTTTGGGAATGTTTTAATCGTTGCTGTGGGTATAACATAGTCAATGCACTTTCTAATGAACTCGCCCACCGAATCAGGGTATTTGTCTATGTTGTTGTTGGACGCAATGCGGAACATATCCCAATCCACGTGATCGAAGCAGTCTTGAAGCGTGGAATCAGATTGGTCGGACCAGCGTTGAACAGACCTGAGCGCGGGAGCTTCTTGTTTTAGTCTGTCTGTAGGCTGGAAGCAACAAAATGGAGTTGTGGTCAGCTTTTCCGGAAGGAGGGCGGAGGAGGGCCTTATATGCGTCACGGACGTTAGAATAACAATGATCCAGGGTTTTACCAGCCCTGGTTGCGCAATCGATATGCTGATAGAATTTAGGGAGTCACAGTCTCTGAATGTCCTTGAGTGGCCCAGCCAGAGCCCGGACTTGAACCCGATCGAACATCTCTGCAGATACCTGAAAATAGCTGTGCAGCAACTCTCCCCATCCAACCTGACAGAGCTTGAGAGGATCTGCAGAGAAGAATGGGAGAAACTCCTCAAATACAGGTGTACCAATTATGTGGTGTCATACCCAAGAAGACTCGAGGCTGTAATCACTGCCAATGGTGCTTCAACAAAGTACTGAGCAAAGGGTCTGAATACTTATGTAAATCTGATATAAACCTGTTTTTGCTTTGTCATTATGGGTTATTGTGTGTAGATTGAGAGGGAAAAAACCTATTTAATCCATTTTAGAATAAGGCTGTAACGTAACAAAATGTGGAAAAATTCAAGGGGTCTGAATACTTTCCGAATGTACTGTTTATAGGCACACTTTATGCAGAAAAACAACCTTTTGAACCACAGTAAAAGCTACAGTAGCAGTTAGGTAGAGAAGAGACTATTACACAATAATATCGAGCCACTTGAGTCTGTCTGTGTGTGGTTGGTATTTTTCTCCATCTCAGTCGATATCATAATCAGGAATAAGTGGTCAGTGAGGTTGACCCTGCCACCAAGCCCCAAGCCCCACACTGTATGATCGGTTCTTTAAGGTTCTTTAGCACAAGGTCTCAATCTGTGTCTCAAATTACACCCTATTCCCTACATAGTGAACTACGTTTGACCAGTGCCTTTAGGGTTCTGGTGAAAAGTAGTACACTATGTGGGAAATAGGGTGCCATTTGGGATGGAAACCCAGTGTTTGAGCTGATGAGGGAGGGTGAAGAAATACAATCAACCAGAAGCTATGACTCATTCTGCTGCTTGAGCAAATATTGATCGACCTCTCTCCAGTTCAGTCTACACTTCCATTCTTTTCCTTTTTTCTTTCAATACTTTTTCCCCTTTGCCAATTATTTATCATCCACCTGACCGATTTAGACCCTTTTTCCCTTCCCCCCACAACCCACTCTACCTTTTCATTCTCTCCCTTTCACCACCCCCACTTCTCTGAGGTTGAGGAACATACCATGCGTTGTAGCTTTGGCCATTGAGCCTGTTGAAACCCACATCAAACACATGAAGAACACATGAAGAACCTAATGATCTGCACTAAACTTAATCTCACATCAGGGGCTTTCTCTGCCAAGCTCCATGCTAACCTCTCCCCAAGCACCATGCTAGCACACTAAGCTAGCTAACCTCTCCCCAAGCACCATGCTAATATGCTAAGCTATCTAACATCTCCCCAAGCACCATGCTAATACGCTAAGCTAGCTAATCTCTCCCCAAGCACCATGCTTACATGCTAAACTAGCTAATCTCTCCCCAAGCACCATGCTTACATGCTAAGCTAGCTAACCTCTTCTAAAGCCAATGCTAGTTTTGCAATGAAAACTATTGTTTCTATTGGACAAATTCAGGTAGGTTATTTCCTGTTTTGTTTGTTTGTCTGTCTCTTGCTCACTGTCTGCCATTATGTCCGTCTCTGTCAGTCTGCTGATGTACGAAGGGCTATATAAATACATTTGATTTGATTTGAATTTCGAGGATCATAGCAAAGGGTCTGAATACATCTGTAAATAAGGTATTTCTGTTTTTTATTTAAAAAATTTGCTCAAATTTAAAAAAATTAAAAAAAATTCACTTTATCATTATGGGGTGTTTGTAGATTGATGAGGATACATTTAATTTAATCAATTTTAGGCTGTAACGTAACAAAATGTGGAAAAAGTCAATTGCACTGTACACTCTTCCTCCCTTCCTCACACACTCTCTGTCTCCCTCTCTCTCATAATCACACACCACTCTCTCCTACAAACATACATACACTGCTCCCAACATTTAAAGAGTTAGGCATCAAACAACATTTAAGGAGCACCAGAAATAAATAGATGTATATAGTTTAGGTTTACTTTAGGCCTATATGAATCCTGCGTTTGAAGAACATCTCAATCAAATTTGCCTCGATTTACCGTCAAGTTACCAGGTTGTTAGCTGGCTATGTAACATGATTGAACAAGTTTTTTGGTTATCAAAACAAGAATTAGCCGCCCAGGATTGGTTTAAAATGGCCCGCGACATTGTTTGTGAAATTACATCAAATGTGCGGCAATCCCGATAGAATGAAAAAAAAAAGTATCTCCGGTAATATGGGTCATATGTTTTTAACCATTTAGGCTAGAAACAAGACATTTTCTTTGCTGGAAAGCTGCAAGCATGGCTGTCGCAAAGTGGTGCTCCCTTTTCCCTCTCTCGCACTCAGAGGCTGCATGACAGTGAACTGGCAAAGTCTACACAGGCTGGTCTGTGCTCTTGGTTATAACAGGCGAAGAAATAATACAAGTGAGCGCCGTAGGGGATGCGGAGAGAACCAGGTGAGTGAGGGCCGGTAGGGGATGCGGAGAGAACCAGGTGAGTGAGGGCCGGTAGGGAATGCGGAGAGAACCAGGTGAGTCAGGGCCGGTAGGGGATGCGGAGAGAACCAGGTGAGTGAGTTCCGGTAGGGGATGCGGAGAGAACCAGGTGAGTGAGGGCCGGTAGGGGTTGCGGAGAGAACCAGGTGAGTGAGTTCCGGTAGGGGATGCGGAGAGAACCAGGTGAGTGAGGGCCGGTAGGGGATGCGGAGAGAACCAGGTGAGTGAGGGCCGGTAGGGGATGCGGAGAGAACCAGGTGAGTGAGGGCCGGTAGGGGATGCGGAGAGAACCAGGTGAGTGAGGGCCGGTAGGGGATGCGGAGAGAACCAGGTGAGTGAGGGCTGGTAGTGGATGTGGCTGGCTGATTACAGCTGCCACATGTAAAATGCGCGAAGTGCATGAAAGTGAAGTTAATATTATTGGATCTGCTTAAATTCAACAGAACTTTTAAACAAAACTGACTTTATAAACATTTTATAACAGGCGCCAGAAGATTCATACGGTGTTCTAAAATGTTGCTATCATGACGTTTGGCACCGTGATATTACCGTTGTCCCGATATACCGTGCAACACTAATTCGATTACCATATATACTACGTACATATTACTGTATATTATACGTCTATATGGTACTCCCTGTCCGAAACTGCTCACCTGCAGCTTGATGATGCCCAGCAGGTCTGGACGATGGCACTGACCTTGCTGGGGTGGACGTTGTCAGAGCATCCCTCACTGTCTGTGTAGTGGAACACTGCCAAGGGTGTGTGCTGCATGGTCACACTCTTCTTCAGGATGGACTGGAGGACAGATGGGAGGACAGAGAGGGAAGGGGGGTGATTCAGACATTAGTGAGGCAGACGCAGGCCCAGAGGCAAAGCTATTGGTGACCCAAATGACACCCTATTCCCTATATGGCATGTAGGGTATAGTGTTTCATCTGGGTCACACAGAGAGGTGTAAAGGAGAGGGAATGGAGGAAGAACGGAGGCTCACCTTAGAAATGACAGGGCTGGAGGGGTGTTCGTCTACGGTGACTCTGGCCCGCTCGTACGGGGGGGGGGGGGGGGGTGGAGACAGGGTCCTCCTGAAAGCGGGGTCTGCGTGGGATCCTGACCAGACCCCCCTCTCATACAACCCTGTGTGAGGCGTGTGTGAGGCGTGTCAGATGGAGCGGAGAAAAAGTCTTATCCAAAATGACAGCCAAATCCCTATATAGTGCACTACTTTTGACAACAGCCCTATGGCCAAATGTATTGCACTATAAAGGGAATAGGGTGCCATTTGGGACGAGACTATATTTCCACTCCATCTGATGTCCAGAATACTGAGTAGGCTATGAACACTGTCCCCCGGGAGCACGTCCTTTCACAATCGGCTCTGTACCATCCTGTACCGCACACAGAAAGCTAAATTCCCCTATGTGCACGGAATGACTCATAAAAATGTCAGTGGATGCTGGTGTTAGGGTTAAGGCTAGCTCTGAGCATGTGTACACTGGGTTTATTGGTGTATTCCCAGCAGGTATTCTAGCATGGTCTTCTGTCTTTGTGGATACAGTTACAGACGTCCGTCCTGGACCACGTAGATTCTATTGCAATCATCTCCCAGCCGGAACAGCCCCTCCCCTTCATGTAGCTCCACAAGACCATGTGACAACACAGCTCCAGGAACTTTTCAAAGTGGCCAAGCACCCTGAGAGCAGAGGGAGACAACATAGAGTTAGACAGAGAACACACACACTGCTACTGGTGTGTGAGAGTGGAGAGTGGAGTTGTGCACATCAAACTCAGTCAGGTCAGCCTCCAGTGGGGATGGAGGGGACTCCTTGGCCTGAAGGGTGGGGAGCTCCTTACGGATACGCAGGATCCTAGAACATACACACACATTAGATGGTATAGACTAGTGCGCCCTTCTTAAATGTAATTTCCTCTTTTCTGAGTAGTGGTGTGACAGCCTCTAAAGATGGTAGCCTACCTGTGAGCTATACTCAGGACTTTGGGTCTCTTCCGAGGGCACTGCTTGGACACTCGAGGTAGAGGACAGAGGGGAGGACAGGGTCTGGACCTGTAAGTAACCGAGAGAGACAGAGAGGGAATCCATGGAAGGAAGGGGATGAAGGGATGAGTTACGAAAGGTACAAAATGCTACTTTGCTCTGCGTTCTAGATGGGAAACACGTAACATTTCTTATCATCAGAAGACAAATCACAGGAGATTCACACTCAATTCCAAGAATTGATATGTAATATTCTGAAATTATAAAGGCGTCAGAAATTCATTTCAATTCAAAAGAATGGGAATAAGGATTGGCATGCTAAACTCCAGTGCCTCTTTTCATAAAGTGTTTCAGAAAATAAATAATTGCTGATTTAGGATCAGGTCCCCTGACCATATAATCTTATTCATTTGAATTGAAATGTTTAACTAATCCTAGATCAGCCCTCCTACTCTGAGGCACTTTATGAGTACGGGCCCTGATAAATAATGCATGGAATGGAGATGAGTGACTTGGTGAAGAGTCTCTTCCATTTCCCAAGTAAAAGGTAGTATTCTAGTGAATTCAGGAGGAAACCCCGACTGGGACTCAATCCCAGGTCCAGTGACTGTCAACCTAACACCTTGTGCCAGGAGATCTGACCCTCTTGACGAGCTCGCTGGGTCTTGGGTTAAGGTCGCTACAGTATGCATACCTTTCTGTCAGTAGGTTGGTAAGTAGGAGAGTGAACAGATTTGTATCCCAAATGGCACCCTATTCATTGGTGCACTACTTTTGACCAGAGCCTTATGGGACCAGGTCAAAAGTAGTGGCACTATAAAGGGACTAGGGTGCCATATTGAACACATTTTAAGAATTACTAACCTTCCTCGTTATCTTCCTGCCGTAGAAGAGCACCTTGTCTCTCTTCCTGAAGAGACAGCGGGGAACAGCCTGCTGTCCACCTTCCAACACAGACATAACATGCTATCAACATAGATAACACCGTTTTTGTGAGCAATAGTGGCTAGTAAACAGAGTGCAAAATACAACTAGGCCTATATTGTATACAGCACAGATGTAATGAATGTCCTGTGAACAAGGGTTCTCTGTTCAGGACCAACAGTTATTATTCGCCAATGCTGGTGTGGTCAAATTTCGCTCATTGTCCCAATATGTTTTCAGTGTATAATGTCAAGTTCAATATCAACTGTGTTCTTGGTCCACATGCTTGTCCCATGAAGCAAGGAGGAAGAGGATGGATGACTGTATATTCTATAGATAAAGAGCACTACAATGCCAATTAAAGACTGCCACCACAACCCCGATCAGCACGACAGACAACTGGACAACAAAACAGGGTAATTACCATGAAGCTACATTCAATTACAGTGTTCTATTCAATTCGATTTTGCGCAATTTCTTGTCCAATATGAACCAGTTGAAAAAAAAGTTTCCTCCTGGCTGTCCCACCACCAATTTACATCACTAGCCAATCAATGTGTCCCTGATCTGTTTCACCTGTCCTTGTGATTGTCTCCACCCCTTCCAGGTGTTGCGTATTTTCCCCAGTGTATTTATCCCTGTGTTTCCTGTCTCTCTGTACCAGTGTATTTATCCCTGTGTTTCCTGTCTCTCTGTACCAGTTCGTCTTGTATGTTTCCAAGTCAACCAGCGGTTTTCCCCGTTCTCCTGCTGTTGCATTCTCCTTTTTCTAGTCCTCCCGGTTTTAACCCTTGCCTGTTTCTGGACTTTGTACCCGCTTGCCTGACCATTCTGCCGGCCTTGACCACGAGCATGTCTGCCACTCTGTACCTCCTGGACTCTGATCTGGTTTTGAGCTTTTTGCCTGTCCACGACTATTCTCTTGTCCTACCCCTTTGGATTAATAAACATTGTAAGACTCCAACCATCTGCCTTCTGTGTCTGTAGTTGTGTCTCGCCTTGTGCCTTGATACAATGCTGCTTCAAGGAAGGGATTCGATTATCTGGCCCGGATTAACGTGGTGGGATCAGTTTGCGCCAGGTGAAAGGTGATTGGACACTACCCTGGTGTCAGAGTTGGGTATCACCACTCAACCCCTTTCCATTCCCATGGACGTCAGAGCGCTGGATGGGCACTCTATAGGCAGTCACCCACAATATAGTTCCTATCAACCTACGAGTGTCAGGGAGACACAGTGAGTCTTTGCAGTTTATGCTCATCAAGTCTCCTCAGGTACCCATGGTGTTGGGGTTTCCATGGCTCCAGCAACACAATGCCCTTATTGACTGGACTGCTGGTGCTATCATGGGCTGGAGCCCATTCTGCCACACTCATTGCCTGAAGTCGGTGCAGCCTGCCCCGGGATGTCTTCCTACCCTACGATTGGAGGATCGACCTTCGCCCGGGCACTACTCCACCCCGGGGGCGGCTGTATTCTCTGTCGGGTCCGGAGGCCAAGGTGATGGAAACGTACATCAAGGACTCCCTGGTTTCAGGGTGTATGCGTCCGTGTATCGACTACCGGGGCCTTAATGACATCACGATTAAAAAATGATACCCGCTACCACTCATCGTCTCAGGGTTAGACCCGCTTCAGGGGGCTACTATTTTCTCTAAGTTGGCCCTTCGGAACGCCTACCATCTGGTGCGGATACGGGAAGGAGACGAGGGGAAGACAGCCTTCAACACTCCAAATACCTGGTGACACCATTCGGACTGACCAATGCCCCTGCTGTGTTCCAGGCCCTGGTTAACGGCGTTCTCCGACATGTTGAATCGGTTCGTGAATCGGTTGAGAGCATGCTGGATTGACCTCAACCCACTTCCCGAGTGTAGCTACAACACTTCCTGGGGTTTGCCAATTTCTATCGCCCTTTTATCCAGGGTTACAGCACACTGGCTTCCCCCCTTTCAGCACTCACCTCTCCCAAGGTCCTGTTCGTGTAGTCTCCAGCTGCTGGACCTAAAGCATCGATTCACTACAGCTCCCATATGAATCCATCCTGCTCTGTCCCATCAGTTCGTGGTGGAGTTCGACACCTCGAACATCGGAGTGGGGGATGTCCTGACCCAGAGTTCTTCCCAGGACCAAAAGCTGTATCCCTGCGTCTGCTTTTCCCAGTGGCTTAAAACTACTGAGAGATATGATGATGATGTTGGAAATCAAGAACTTCTCGCGGTGAAGATGGCGTTGGAGGTGTGGAGGCACTGGTTAGAGGGGGCGGAACATCCAATCATTGTGTGGACTGATCACAAGAACCTGGAATATCTCCGCACAACCAAGCATCTCAACTGCCGGCAAGCTCAATCGGCCCTGTTATTCACTTGTATTAACTTTACCATCTCCTACCGCGTGGGGTCCAAGAATATTAAACCGGATGCGTTTTCGCTAACTGGATGTTTGTCCCAGATGCTGCCCTTTCCCCGGTCCTGAAATGGGCTCATTCCTCCAGACCTGCTACCCTGGCTCCAGTTGGACCCTGGCCTTTGTGCAACAACGTTTTTGGTGGCCCACCATGGTTCCTGACGTCTCTGCGTTCCCCGCCGCCTGCACTGTTATTCTGTGCTCAGAATAAGATTCCGCGGTAAGCTCCAGCTGGCCTCCTTCAACCACTTCCTGTCCCTCACCGCCCCTGGTCTCATAACTCTGGACTTCGTCACTGGTCTCCCTCCATCTGATGGCAACACCACTATCCTTACGGTGGTGGATAGGATTTCCAAAGCCGCCCATTTCATTCCCCTTCCCGAGTTACCCTCAGCCAAGGAGACGGCCCAGCTCATGGTGCAGCAGTCTTCCGGCTCCATGGACTTCCAGTGGACATGGTCTACGACCGCGGTCCTCAGTTCTCGTCCCGGTTCTGGAAGGCGTTCTGCACACTCATTGGGTCGTCGGGTAGCCTGTCCTCCGGTGTTCACCCTCAGTCTAACCTAACGGCCAGTCGAAGAGAGCCAATCAGGACCTGGAGACGAGTCTTCGTTGCCTCGTCTTCACCAACTCCACCATCTGGAGCCAGCAACTTGTGTGGGTGGAATACACCCACAACACCCTTCCCTGCTCGGCCACTGGTCTCTTGCCTTTCGAGTGTTCCATGGGATATCAGCCTCCGCTCTCGCTGAGCAAGTGGAAAAGGTCAGCATACCCTCGGCCCAGATGTTCATCCGCCGCTGTCTCTGTACCTGGAAGAGTCTTCCCAGTTCTGACATTTTCTGATTGTCCTGACTCTGATCCTACCTGCCTTGACTTGCCTTTTGCCTGCCCCTTGTACTATAATAAACTCTGAGACTCGTACTATCCGCCTCCTGTGTCTGCATCTGGGTCTTAGTCTGATAAAAGATCTCTTAGTAACCAGGAGTTAAATCTCTTTCCAATTTTCGCTACAATAGAAGAACAATTTAAGTTGTCCCTTTCTTTCTGATATTTTCTAACTTTAATGTGATAACAACTTTTACAGGGATATTACATATTTAGTTTAAGTCACATCTTTTCAAAGCAAATAATTCACATTTCCTAATATTCAGTGATAAACCAGATACATGTGAGAAGACATTAAAACACTCAATAGCTTTCCTGACTTCATTATGATCTTCCAAAAATGGTGGTGTCGTCAGCCAATTGTGAACATTTTATATCTATCTTGTATTTGAAAACCCCTGTAACGGTTTTCTTCTGGTGAAAGAGAGGCGGACCAAAATGCAGCGTGGTTATCTTTATACATCTTTAATGATAGATGAAAATAGAACAATATACAAAACAAGAACCGTGAAAAACCGAAACAGCCCTATCTGGTGCAACAAACACAAAGACAGGAAACAACCACCCACAAAACCCAACACAAAACAGGCTACCTAAATATGGTTCCCAATCAGAGACAATGACTAACACCTGCCTCTGATTGAGAACCATATCAGGCCAAACACAGAAACAGACAAACTAGACACACAACATAGAATGCCCACTCAGATCACACCCTGACCAAACAAAACATAGAAACATACAAAGCAAACTATGGTCAGGGTGTGACAATCACAAAAACGATCCTTATTGATGTGAAGTGCCATAACTTGTGTGACCAATAAAAATAATAAAGGAGAAATTGGGCATCCTTGTTTAATTTCGCATCTAATATCGAATCTCTGAAGTTCCATGGGATAATTTAACATAGCTGTTACTATTATTGTAAAGTGTCTTAATTACACTTTTAAAATATTGACCAAATAATCAATCTCAAAGAAAATTATGTTCAACTGTATCAAAAGCCTTGTAAAAGTCTACAAATAAAACAAAGCTATCTTCCATAATGTGCTCATTGTTGTCTATCAAGTCCAATGCTAGTCGAATGTTATTACATATATGTCTGACCTTCATAAAACCAGACTGGGTATCGTCAATGATTTGGTCAAGACCTTTAAGTGTTTTTTCAAATGTGGATGCAAGTAGCTTTCCATCATTGTTCATTAATGTGATTGGTCTCCAATTTTCTAACATCGTATGATCTTTGTTTGGGGATTACAGAAATGAAGCCTTGTTGTCGTAGAAACAGGTAGGACCCCTAAATCAATTGCCTCCCTAAAAACATCAGATATAAGTTCTACAATATCCTCCTGAAGATATTGAAATCCCTGGAGATTTGTTCTATTTTAACTTGCTGATAGATGTTTTTATTTCATTGATAGAAGTAAATTCATTCCAATACCTTTGGAAGTCTTCATCTATGAATTTTGTATAGTCTTTGACAGAGTCTAGAAAGGCAGACATATGACTAGCAGGACAGGCATTACTGTTGTAAAGATTACCATAGAATTCTGAAACATATTTTGAAATGTCTTTGGGTTTTTCATATGTTAAGCTATATTATTTTTCTCTCTAAATTTGAAAAGTATTTTGTATTTTTTTCACTTTCCTCCGACCACCTCCTTCTTGCTCTCTCTTCATACATTCATTAAATTTCTATTTGTAAAGAAAATAAATTACCCTTATGTTCTTCTTCAAGGTCCTCCATAGAAATTTGAGAAAGTATTTCGTTAACAAGTTTCTCTTCCCTAAATCTTTGAAGTTCAACCATTTATTTACCTCTCTTCATGGCTGTTTGTCTTATTTCATACTTCATTCATTCCCAATATTTTCCATAAGCCTTAAATAGTTGGACTTTCCTCCAGTTTTCTTGTAATATCTTTGGCATCATCTTCCAACAGTCTGCTATTGAGTTTCCAATAACTCTGATTCGGTTTATTAATTTCAGAGCCATTCATATTTACAGATAAGAGTACAACTTTATGATCCATAATATTTATGGTTCGATGGATACCTGGAATACATTGTTATCTAATGAATTAAAAATCAACCAGAAGTCAATTCTTGACTGTCTGAACAGTCCTTTTTCATCAGGATATTTAGATCTCCAAATATCGAATAATCCAAGACCAAGACATAGATTATTAAACTCAGGATTAACAATGCTGGATCTGGTAGGAGGAGGACATCTGTCAATCATTACATTAGATACATCATTTACATTTCCACCTGAGATCATTTTGATATCCTGAAATACACCTTTAACTCTATAAATCTCTTCTTCTAATTCTTGAAATAGTATCCTGTTGTTTTGTTTGTTGTTGGATGGATAGATATTCCCTAATAAAAACATTTCACTTTTCAAATTCGGTTAAATTTAACCAAAGCCAAGAGTGTTGAGTCTTACTACTGATGACCTTCCCTTTAAATGCACCTCTTAAAACTGCTAAAACTGCTACACCTGCAGAGTGGTTGTTGTCAGATATCGTTACCCCATTGATTTTTCCAAAAAGATAGATCGGAAGAACAAGTATGAGTCTTTTGTAGAAAGTAAAAGGCTGCATTAAACCGTTTGCAATACAGGGCAATAGCCTGAGGTTTGAGTAAATTACGAATACCCCTGACATTAATTGAACAAAGAGATAAAGTCAAACTTCAACCAACAACCTTGTTATGCTAATATAAGCTTTTCCTAAGGATATGTAACTCTGAAGGATGTCCATCTCATTATTAAACCCTCCAACAAAAAACAAACACAGGTCATAAAGTAACCAAATGATTCTTATTCCCACAAGGTGGAGACATTGTGTAGACATTACAATAAGCAGTTATTCACCCATTGTTAGTGTTCAGTTTACCAGTTTTCAGGTGAGCCTTTTCTCTTTCAAGTGGTTGTGTAAATTCTTTACAATAAAAGGCTGCTTCTCACCTGACAATTAAGCCGTTTCTAGGCCTGCCAGTTCTGGCTGAGTCAGACTCTGGCTGTCTCTCAAATGTTTGGATTTTGCCACATTTCTTTCTCATCAATGATCACTCTTGCACTGACAAAATAATGCAGTTTTCCCTTCCTTTGGAGCTGCAGCCACCATCGGTCACAGTTTCTCCTGTGTCACTTTGTCCGCAGAGATGAGATCCTCCGTGAACCTCAATTTGTGCTTGATGAAGAACTCACGTGTAGATCTGTTGGTGAACCAGATGATGGTTGTCCTTGGTCTCTTGTCTTGATCCTTGACTCGTCCGAAACGATGAACGATGTCCACATTTTCCTGAAGTTTGGCTTTTGATTCGGGAATGACAGCTCCACAGATGTCAACAAAGTACTGAGTAAAGGGTCTGAATACTTATGTAAATGAGATATTTCGGCTTCTTATTTTAATAAATGTGCAAAAGTCTATAAAAACCTGTTTTTGCTTTAACATTATGAAGAATTGTGTGTAAATTGATGAGTGGAAAAATATATTTAATCCATTTTAGAATAAGGCTAAATGTGAAAAAAGTCAAGGGGTCTGACTACTTTCTGAATGCACTGTGTATTATCACCTTCCTCCCTCTCCCTGTGAAAGGTCCTCTCAGTTTTTGTTGGTATCTTTCTTTGACCTTAGTATTTCCCCAGTTGAAGATTCACCTCCTGATACTTTTGTCTGTCTTGTTCTTTTCTTCAATTATGTTTCCAACGACATCTTCCTCATCAGTCGCTTCTGTCCTCATCTCCTCTTTTGTCTCTCTCCACTTCTTTACTCTCTTCTCTTTCAATCTCTCACAGTCTTTCTTCCTTCTCTCTATCTATTTGTTTCTGGCCCTCAGTTTCTTTCCACATTCTTTATTTTCTTGCTCAAATGCTGTTTTTCTACCTTTGCTTGTTTTGCCTTACTGTACTGCTCTTCCATTTCTTTGCACCAGAAGTGCTCTCTATCTTTCTATCTCTGACTCATTTTGTTTCTTTCTCTCTCATTTCTCTTCATCAATTTCCTGTTTTGCTACCTTCCTACTCTCATTCTTTTTGTCTTGTAGGTCTACTCTCTTTTGTCCTCTTCATTGCTTTTTCTATCTCCTCTGTCTTTTCATTCGATCAATCCTCTCTTCGTCTTTCCTTCTTTTGCTCCTGTCTAAGTTTTTTTTCTCCTCTCCATCGCTCTCTATCTCCGACTGGTTTGGTATTGACAATCTCTGTTTTTCCTCCTTTTTCCTCTCCATCTCCCTCTATGATAAAAGTGATTCTCTTACAAAATATATGTCACGACTTCCGCCGAATTCGGTCCCTCTCCTTGTTCGGGTAGCGTTCGGTGGACGACGTCACCGGCCTTCTAGCCATCGCCGATCCACTTTTCATTTTCCATTTGTTTTGTCTTTGTCTTACACACCTGGTTTCAATTCCCCAATTACTTGTTCGTTATTTAACCCTCTGTTCCCCCATGTCTGTTTGTGAGTAATTGTTTGTATTTAGTACGGTCCGTTAATGTGGGCTCTCTTTTTGTATTGCATTTGTATATGTTGAGTAAAGTACGTTGATTTACTCATATCTGCTGTCCTGCGCCTGACTCCTCTACACCAGCTACACACAGACCACATTACAATATAAGAGAAGTTCAGTGTTTCTTCCACTGAACTGACTATCTGAATCATAGATAATATATCTATGGACTGTATTTTGTTCGAACCAAAACCAGGGTTGGTTAGGTAAGTTACTTTCTAAATGTAATCTGTTACAGTTACTAGTTACCTGTCCAAAATTGTAATCAGCAACATAACTTTTGGATTACCCAAACACAATAACTTCTCTGATTTTCTTCCGTTAATTTTGGATTACTTTCCCCTCAAGAGGCATTAGAAGAAGACAAAAAGGATCCATCAAATGCATTTGGTGTGTCATCATAGTGGTCTCTGACTTGTGATTATTCCACCCATAGAATTGATCATTCTCATTTTATGATTCCACCCACAGCAATGAAAACAGGTTGCAAGGCAAACACTTTTAGATAAACCAATTCAAATGAGGTTTAGGCCTACTCAGACTAATATTTATCTGGGCCTAGCTATGATAGTCATTTCAATATGGCACATTTCATAAATGAAAAACCTATCAATCCGCATACAATAGTACCACAATTATCTTTGTTTACTTGGCATTTGACATCATGCTTTCTCTTTGTCTCTCAGGGATAGAACATCCAGATCCTTACAATTGCCAGACAAAGTGTGCACATTGCTAGGTTTTTAAAGTGAGCATAAAATACATTGAAAGATTATTAAAATTAATGTTTTAACAGTTGAGTATAATTCAAGGAAAGCAAATATCTACAGAAACTAAACAGGCAGCACATAATTGTATTGCACACACATTGTAATTGTACATATACGAGCAGACCTTCACCCTGTACACACAGCGTTATACACAAATATGTTACTGACAGAAGACAGATATGCCTCATTCTGAGGCACAGGCAGCAGGCTTATTTTTCTGCTCCTCTACACATAAATCATAAATCATGGCTTCATAGCCCTCTTTCCCTTTTTACATTTCTTCTCTTGTCTAAACATACCTTCTTCAACTCCTCTTTTACCCTATCTGCCCCCCCCCCCCCCCCCTCTCTATCTCTCATTGCCCTCCTCTCTCCCCCTCCTTCTCTCCTGATCTACTTGTTGAGGTATTTGGCTACCGAGTAGCCAGCAGGATCTCGGAATCCTTGGGGCAGGTATAGCAGAACTCGTCCTGCTGGTAGGCCTTGGTCAGGTAGCGGGTCAGACCGGTCAGAGCCACAGGCATCTCAAAGTCACAGTGCTTCCTACACACCACCTGTGGTGAGCAAGAGAGGGGGAAAGGGAGTCAACATGACAGACACACACTGAACCTCACTGAACAACATTTTCATCTGTTTACGAGTAGCACAGGGGTGCTAGTGGTACTTGCAATCATACAGACTAATAAAAGGCACAATATTACCATTGCTTAAACCATAGCTACACATCTGAGTGCACCTATAAATACTGTAAAAGGAATAGACCTTTGCCCTTCTTGATTGAGATTGAGATGGTTCCAACAAAGAGGAGCAGACTAGAGGAAAGTACAATAGATGACACTGGCAAAGGTGATGTAATCTAGGACTTCCTGGAATGCTTGATCTGATAACCTTGACTATATTGAGCTTGGGCAGCAGGTTACAGTCAGCCAGACTGAGGGAGTTCCCGTCCAGATAGTGCCGTGATGACTGGGGGACGTCTGGGTTTTGGTCCAGCTCGTGTAGGAGTGGCGTCAGCAGGTACTGATCCAACTTCATCAGGCTCTTCAGAAACTTCTTCTCAAGCACTGAAGCACTAAAAAAACAGAACTACTGTTTCAATGACTCATACATCAATTTCTAACAAGGAGGGGCTCTTACTATCGTTGAGTCCAGGGTTAGGGTTCTTGATGTATGCAGAGAAGGTGGTAGATGTCATCTCCAGCCACCGTTCGACTCCTTGTAGCGACAGCACAGCTTGGGGTACCTGGAAAGGTATTGCCATTAGCTCTCAGCTTTCTGAGTTAGTAGAGCCAGTGGAGGATACGTTTGACTGCAAAGATGTTAATTGACCTGTAATAAACTTTGATTAATTAATGACTTGTCTCTTTTGGCGTGTGTGTGTGTGTGTGTGTGTGTGTGTGTGTGTGTGTGTGTGTGTGTGTGTGTGTGTGTGTGTGTGTGTGTGTGTGTGTGTGTGTGTGTGTGTGTGTGCGTGCATTTATGCCTGTTGATGTTCATCACACACTCACTGTGGCGGAGCCAGTGCCTCCTCTAGGAACTCCTCGATCTTGTTGGTGTCGGTGCGCACCTCCCCGCCGAAGATGAGGAACGGGGGCTGAGAGCCCGGGGCAAGGTCCTTCAGCACTTCTGGAGCCCTGACAGCAAGGGGACCCAATAAAACACATGGGGGAGAAAAGCCTTTAATTGCACACTTCATCTATCACACACAATTCTCTAGTTATTCTATCAGTGTTAGCAGTTCATAAGTAGTTGTTACCTGGACATGTATGGACAAGCGCTTCGATTCATGCCTGGCTTGGATGGATTGAACTGTGGCATTAAGTGCATCATTGTGGAGACTGTATGTGCGTGAGAGTGAAAGCCACATTTATAGCTTTTCATGTCTACTGTGGTGAGGGTGAAGTTGGCCCTTTCAGCCAGAGGATCATAAAGAGTCGCTGACAGAAGGGACAGTTCCCCACACTCTCCCCATCATCACTGGCCTATCGGGTGGATAAAACAAAATCGATACCTACCAAGTTTCAAAGGGAAATTAAATTTTATAAGAGAGTTGTTATAATTTTGTTAAGAAAGACTTAATAAAGACTGAAGCTACCGTCTCATTGTATTTGGGTATTTGACAGCCTTGAGGTTAGCCTAGCATCGTGTGACACCGAGAGAGAATTGCTTGGGAAAAGTTAACGAGGTCATGTTCCCATGGGATATCGGTTACTGCTAAAGAGTACTCTCTGAATTGACAACTGTGCTTGCTGTGGATCTTGTGAGGAAACCTGCAAGGAACTGCCATACTTCACTGAGGGAATATCCACGAGTAGTGAGTAACCACAACGGTGGGGAGCTTCGGGACTTCATGTGTGCCGTCATTTTATTTTAGCTCCAACGCGCGCCTCCGGGTTATTAAACAAACTTGAAATCATTTGGACATGGGTTGTGCACGACTCATTGGGGTTTATTATTTGTATTTCTTTTGTAAATAATGTAAATAATATACAACTTGAACCTTGTGTATGTTGCCTTGGTGGAGTCATTTACTGTTTCAATTGAATTTAATGCATGGGAAAGTATATCCTTATACAATAACAAAAATCTATAATCATTCCATCTGAAGTTGATACCCTATTTGTCATCACCCTAGATAGTTTACAATAGGGATTCTTATTGGAGATGTCCTTCTCAGTCAAATTCGAGCCTGGTGAGATGGTTACACTACAATGTAGAAAAATAGCAAAAATGAAGAAAAATCCTTGAATGAGTGTTGTAAAACTTTTGACGGGTAGTGTAGCAGAATGCCCTGGAACATGTATGAGTGTTGTAAAACCTTTGACCGGTAGTGTAGCAGAATGCCCTGGAACATGTATGAGTGTTGTAAAACCTTTGACCGGTAGTGTAGCAGAATGCCCTGGAACATGTATGAGTGTTGTAAAACCTTTGACCGGTAGTGTAGCAGAATGCCCTGGAACATGTATGAGTGTTGTAAAACCTTTGACCGGTAGTGTAGCAGAATGCCCTAGAACATGTATGAGTGTTGTAAAACCTTTGACCGGTAGTGTAGCAGAATGCCCTGGAACATGTATGAGTGTTGTAAAACCTTTGACCGGTAGTGTAGCAGAATGCCCTGGAACATGTATGAGTGTTGTAAAACCTTTGACCGGTAGTGTAGCAGAATGCCCTGGAACATGTATGAGTGTTGTAAAACGCCCTGGAACATGTATGGTGTACTAATGGCAGCTGACCACGTGCTAATTTTCTTGTAGTTAAAGCATTTACAAATACACCTGGACTCACATATAATAAAATGTTTGCTTTTCTATTAGGTTTATTTACAGATGTAAGGATCACGCTGTTGCAGGTGAACTTTCCTGCAATGCAGGACATTGAAAATATGTAGTGTATTTGAGGTTTAAAAAGGCTTCTGACGTTTGCGATTTCCACTTTGACATTTTTGACTTTATTTCCCATACAGCCTTTTTTTATCAACCCCTACAAAAATGTCCATTAATTATAATCCACATCATAATTCCCATTTCCTGTTGCTTCAGGATCATTTTCCTGCTGTAGCAAACTGGCTCAATTTAAGATCCTAAATTTGTATGAACAAATATTTATTCCTTCCTTGCTGTAAGCTGTCTCTGTAACTAAAATGTACAACCTGTTGTTCTAAAACAGGACTAAAGTTTCAAATACAGTAGGCCTAACACAGGCTCCATTGGATTCTGACTCTTACCTTGATGAAGAGTTCCTGTTTAGGTATTCGTGATTTGAATTTGTCTCTGTTAGATACTCTTGAACTGTATTCTTATTCTCTCTATAGTTCATGGGCCCTTGATATGGAATCACGTTTTAAGCTAATGTCACAGCTTTGACAAGTGACCTGATCTCTCAAGCTTTCTAAACTATTCATTCTCTACATGTAAGTTTGCTTTTGTAATAGAATGATTGTCTTTGAAGTCAAGGTAAGCAATGGGTGCTTTCCAACACACTGTTTCTTGGCATACAGAAGTGTATGCCTGGGCCCCTCTTGGTTTCCTGTTTTTTTAGAAGAGTTTAGAGAAGTGTAGCATTACAGTCTGCGGCTTTAGTTCTGTTGGAAGACACTATTGTATTGGGAAATCAGGGAGAGATGGATGGTCAGTTTCCTCTGTCTGACATTGGCCCTTTCTGAACAGTACAGAACTTGATCTCTTCCCTTCTGATAATCTGATAAACCTATTTTATCATACAATTTGTGTTAAAAAAAAAGTGTGACTTTCCCCAAAGTCTCTTTAGGGTGATTTCTCCCCTTCTTAGTGGTCTATCTCAGCCTCCTGGTTTCAGTCAATCGGTGTGCACAAATGGACATTTGGATTCTGGCCCTAACCACTTCAGAGTGGTTATCGTCTTCAGCTGATGAGGATGCAAAGTTAAGCTGGGGACCAGGTTTTCAGTGTGTTTTCTAGAAAGCTGTGAGTGCATCGACATAACCACAACAAGTAAGATCACAAGTCTTTCGGATTCAAATTCCTTCATAAAAACATCTTCAAATGGAAACAACTGTGCTGAGCTCCAGCTAGCCATTTTTACAAATTGACTCTAGAAAGACTGGCTAAAACTTTTACATGTGCAACTTTTGAAAAGTCCTCTGACATAACCGAAAAAGCTACTGTATCTGAAAACAATCTTCCCTACTAATAAGGTATGTGTTAGGTCAGTTGTGTAAAGTACTTAAGTAGTATTTTAATGTATTTTTACTTACATAGTTTTTTGGGGGTATGTGTATTTTACTTTACTATTTATATTTTTGACAACTTTTACTTTTACTTCCTAAAGGAAATATTGTACTTTTTACTCCATACAATTTCCCTGACACCCAAAAGTACTCGTTACATTTTGAATGCTTAGCAGGACAGGAAAATGTCAAGAGAACATCCCTGGTCATCCCTACTGCCTCTCATCTGGAGGACTCACTAAACACAAATGCATCATTTTTAAATGATGTCTTGCTAAACTGGAAAACACAACATTTGACTGAGAAAAATAAGCAGGGAGGGACAAGATGATAAGAGAGAAAGAGAGAGAGAGAGAGAGAGAGAGAGAGAGAGAGAGAGAGCATGGTGCTGCTGTGCACACTGAGTACGTACATCCCGTTAAAGTTATCTTTCAATCATCAACACAGAGCATCACAACCCTTTTCACCTCTGCCTTCTGTGGACACTTCAAGCAGGGTCCACATCAACAGGAGCAGACAAGACAGGGACTTCACATCCACGGACCCACAGCCCACCTCCCAGGTTAGTGGATAGAGAGGGACACAACTATTGTGCTGTCCATGGCATGTTGGAGAGGGAGGGAGTTTTTTAAACTGTTTATTTTACTCTGTATTGTGAATTGGTTAGATTCCAGTTAATCACGTTAAGATTCTCCTAATCTCAAGAGTGAGTGTGTCACTCTGTTCCTGTGTCTCTCTGTTCCTGCTACTTTCAGTTACTCAGACTGCTCGTATCTGAGTCTTGTGGTCGGAACTACAAAGACTTCTTGTCAGAGAGGTTGCATGTGTTACTTCTTGTCACTCTAATCTACTGTGCAACGATCTAAAAACTCAATTAATCCTTTACACTTGTGAGAATTGGCCTTTATTGATAGGGCTAAATTGAAATGTTTCTTACACAAGAAATATGAATTACATAACCATGGTATAGCAGCAATTGAAAGGGAACAGTTTCAAGAGTAAGGGGAATTATTAGTCAACAGTTCACCTGACACAAGGCTGAATCCAAACGTGAAACTGTTTATTTGTTGATAACAACATCTGAAAATACTCTGACAAACAGAAAGTGTTTTTTGTTTAAAATCTATTAATTATTTTAAATTAATGGCTATAAATAGATCTCTGAATGTGCTACCGTGTTGAAACCACTCCCTCATGCTGCACTACGATGTAATGATTTTTAGTGCCCAGATTCAAATACTTTCAGATTTCACATCCTACATCAGACAGGCCCAGAAAAAAATACTACTTTGTCCTTGGGTACCAGGGCTATCAATCAATGCAAGCCATTTCAATCTGCGGTATCCACAGATAAATTTATAAGCAAAAAAGGACGGTAGGACCCGAACCACGCAGGCCTCCTAAAAGCAAGCTGTCGGGCACGGTTTTCTCCAGTACACGGGGGGTGTAGCTAGCTAGTTAGCACATGGTGTCGCACCAGCCTCTTGCCACTGACCAACAAGGTACAGTGGGGCAAAAAAGTATTTAGTCAGCCACCAATTGTGCAAGTTCTCCCACTTAAAAAGATGAGAGAGGCCTGTAATTTTCATCATAGGTACACTTCAACTATGACAGACAAAATGAGAATAAAAATCCAGAAAATCACATTGTAGGATTTTTAATGAATGTATTTGCAAATTATGGTGGAAAATAAGTATTTGGTCAATAACAAAAGTTTATATCAATACTTTGTTATATACCCTTTGTTGGTGTTGGATTCTGTATTTTACATTATAGTCATTAGCATATATATGATTACATATTATCTGATGTTGGTTGTGTGAGGTGTCTGCATTTGTGCACTGGAGCATCATTATGAGATTAAACAACTGCTTGCTACTTGCCTGTTTGTGTGTGACAAGAACTGAGTAACATGGTGTGACCTGCATGTTGCAAAACTGTAGATAACAGCCCAGCAGATGCTTTGTCCTTGTTGCTTCCATCAATGTAATTGTCTGCATCATTTCCAATCCCCCATATATTTTTGGGGTAAAAATACATACATACATACATACACACACACAGTTGAAGTCGGAAGTTTACAAAAAGCCAAATACATTTAAACTCGGTTTTTCACAATTCCTTACATTTAACCATAGAACAATTCCCTGTTTTAGGTCAGTTAGGATCACCACTTTATTTTAAGAATGTGAAGTGTCAGATCAATAGTAGAGAGAATGATTGATTTCATATTTTATTTATATCATCACATTCCCAGTGGGTCTGAAGTTTACATACACTCAATTAGTATTTCGTAGCATTGCCTTAAACAATTTAAACTTGGGTCAAATGTTTCAGGTAGCCTTCCACAAGCTTCCCACAATCAGTTGGGGGAATTTTGGCCCATTCCTCCTGACAGAGCTGGTGTAACTGAGTCAGGTTTGTAGGGCTCCTTGCTCTCACATGCTTTTTCAGTTCTGCCCACAAATTTTCTATAGGATTGAGGTCAGGGCTTTGTGATGGCCACTCCAATACCTTGACTTTGTTGTCCTTAAGCCATTCTGCCACAACTTTGTAAGTATGCTTGGGGTCATTGTCCATTTGGAAGACCCATTTGCGACCAAGCTTTAACTGACTGATGTCTTGAGATGTTGCTTCAATAAAATAACAAGCAAGAAGTGAGGTGGAAAGATAATGGTGGAGAAAGGTTAAGGGAAGCTATTTTCATATAGAGGGAGGGGACTCTATACGCTATGCAAAGACAGAATACTATAAAGACAGGACTCTGTAATATGAGAATTTAGTATTTTCCATGGAGGGGCTCAGCTTTGTTACATTTGTAATTAAGTCTTTTTTGAATTCACAAGTTCTAGTAAGAGTGTTATATTTCTGAGTCAATATTCCACCACACCAGTCAGTTGATTATTGACAAGTTTTTCCAACACTTTTGATGAACAGGTCAAAATAGAAATTGGCCTATAACAGTTAGGATCCGCTTGATCTCCCCCTTTAAATAAAGGACTCACCGTGGCTGCCTTCCAAGCAATGGGAACCTCCTCAGAGGGGAGAAACAGGTTAAAAAGGTCAGAGATAGGCTTGGTGATGATAGGGGCAGCAACCTTAAAGAAGAAAGGGCCTAAACCATCTGAACCAGATGTTTTTTGGGGGTCAAGTTTAAGGAGCTCCTTTATCATCTCGGACTGAGTGACCGCCTGCAGGAAAAACTTTGTAGCGGGATAGGGGGAAAAGTGGGAGGAGCATCGGGGATAGTCGTATTAGAAGGGGTGGAAGATGAAGAAATGTTGGACATGCAAGGAGGCATGGCTGAGTCAAATAGGAATCCTGACTTAAAGAGCTCAGACATGTGCTACTTGTCCCTTAATGTGGTTGTTACTGACATGGGAAGCTGTGAGGAGGAGGGTTTGTACTCCAGGTCTTTAACCGTTTTCCAGAACTTCTTGGGGTTAGACCCACAGAGCGAGAACTGGTCCTTAAAGTAACTAACTTTGTCCTCCCGGATTGCCTGAGTGCATTTATTTATAATTTGCCTGAATGAGAGCCAATCAGTCTGAGTATGTGTGTGCCGAGCGATTTGACAAATGGAATTATTGAGGTGGAGTCACTGCCAGATCACAGTCGAACCAGGGGCTAAACGTGTTTTCAATTCTCATTTTCTTTACAGGTGTGTATTTGTTAACGATAATAATAAATGGAACAAACGGAACATTATTTACTTTAATGTTTGCATATCTTGCATTACTCATCTCATATGTTTCTACTGTATTCTATACTATCTACTGTTTCTTAATCTATGCTGCTCTGACATTGCTCATCCATATATTTATATATTCTTAATTACATTCCTTTACTGAGATTTGTGTGTTTATGTTGTGAAATTGTAAGATATTACTGCACTGTCAGCGCTAGAAACATAAGCATTTCGCTACACCCACAATCTGCTAAACACGTGTATGTGACTAATAACATTTGTTTTCATGACACTGAAAATATTTTTTAAAAGTCCGAGCGTCTTCGACAGAGGGGATCAAGCTGATTCTATACCAATTAGAGGTCAGGTCATGGAGGAAGGCTTGCACATTAAAGTCAGCACAGGTCGTTTCACTGAGCAGCCATTATTAATACAGGCACGTATCACAGCACATAATACAATACAAAATGCATAAAAATGTCTCTCTTCACAGTCTCCGTCTTGCCGTAAGGTGTTATTTTATTGCTAGCTTGAGTTACCTGGAGTGCACGGCAGTTACATTTAGTCATGGCTCTATTTTAATAGTGTTTTTCCCAGCCTCTGTTCTGCACCTAATGACATTGAAGAGACCTCTGGTCGCATGTCTTGTGTGATACTGATGAGTGTCTGAACAGTTTGCCAACCTCTTGAACAGACAGTTCAGTACCTTCAACACCTTGCACGAAGATCAATAGTGATGCAGTCAATCTCTCATCAACTTTGAGCCAGAGAGATTGACATGCGTGGCATTGACATTCACACTCCTTGTACATCTAAGTGCAATATATGTGCTGCTCCATTTTGGACAAACGCAATTTGCCATTTTTTTGCCACACCAGACCTCTTCCCATTACAGTAACCATTGAGTCTATATGTTTTCACAATGATAGCTTGCTATCTAAGGTGACACCCAGCAGTTTAGTCTCTTCAAATGACTCAATAGCCACATTATTCAATAATAGATCCAGACGAGGCTTAGGGTTGAGCGAGTGACTTGTCCCTAGAGATGCTTTTCATCTTTGAGATATTTAGCAGCAGCCTATTGCTAGTTACTCGTTCTAAAACTGACTGGAGATCTATGTTAAAGGTGTCAGTTATTTATTTTACTGTTGCAGTGGGAGGTTATTAGTAAAAAATAATGGCCCAAGCCGGCTGCCCTGCAGTACATCATACTCAACAAAATAATTTGCATGGAAGAAAACCCTCTGTGTTCTATTGGATAGGTAACTGCCCGTCCATGATAAGGCAGAGGATATTAATCCATAGTACAAAAGAAGTCTAACAAAACAGCTCCCACAATCTTATCAATTTCTTTCAGCCAATCAGTCATTTGTGCCAGTAACGAGCATGTTGAGTGCCCTTCCCTAAGCATGCTGAAAGTTTCGTTAATTTGTTTTCTGTAAAATAACATTGTATTTGGTGACATGGGGACAAGCACAGAGTTGGGAAGGATAAACAACCACAATACAGGAAGTCAAATGTAACACGCAACACAACCAAAATAAGAATGACAAAGCATGTTTAGCAGTAGCAAACAAATTCAATCTCCAACTGATCAGTCCTATCTTTGACCAAACTACTCCCAACATGTAAATTGAGATGGTAGAGATGGTGACAAACAAACATGTACATCAACCTGTTACAAGGAGATGCATACCGTAGCTATTATCATTCAGCCATTTATCAACCGCTCCCTGGGTGTCTAATAATACCATGGGATGGAGGGTGTTCCAATAAAATAAGTGATAAGGCCAGTGGGCTACTGGGTACAGATACAGGCTGGTCTAATAGCCTAGAAGTAACATAGTAAACGATAATCCTGGACACTCAAATCAGTATGATATGTTACGTTTGGTATGAATACATAAGACAAAAGGAGGGTGGTTGGTAGGGTGTATGATGTGAACGTCTAGCAACCAAAAGGTTGTGCATTCTAATCTCAAGGACAACTTTAGCATTTTAGCTAATTAGCAACTACTTACATTTGAGCTACTTTGCAACTACTTAGCATGTTAGTTAACCCTTCGCCTAACTCCTAACCTTAATCCCTAACCCAGCTAACATTAGTCCCCCCAAAAAAATGTAATTCGTAACATACGTATTGCAAATTTGTAATTGTATGAATTGTAATTCGTAACATAGCCTATCATACAAATTAATACGAAATGTAACAATTTGAATGTCTCAGATTTGTTTACCATGTTATGTTTACCCCTGAGTCAAGGTTAACAGAAACTCAATCCTGTTTTCTCTGCTCATTTCCCTGCAGTGACAGAACCCTGATGACAAACAAGGGTCCAGCTCTACCATGAAATCCCCCTCATTTTGCCTCAGGCTCTTCCTCCTCATCTGCCTGGCCCCTCTACTGTTCTTTCTGGTGGGACAGGGGAGTGGGGGTGGGTGGGGTCCAAACTCTGACAGAAGCCACAACAACATCACCATCCTGCTGTGGCACTGGCCCTTTGGCCCCTCCTACAATTTGGAGGGAGACGTGTGCTGGAACCGGTACCGTATCCCTGACTGCCGCCTGGTGGACCAGCGCTCTCTCTACCCCAGTGCTGACCTGGTGGTCTTCCACTACAGAGAGCTGATGAACGGCCAGGAGCGGCTGCCCCTCCACCTTCACCGGCCAAGGCACCAGAAGTGGGTCTGGCTCTCTCTGGAGTCCCCTGACAACAGCAGATACCTGAAGCCCTTCAATAACGTGTTCAACTGGACCATGTCCTACCGCCGCGATGCCGATATCACCATGCCCTATGGTAAGCTGCTGCCGAAGGACTGTGATACTGGTAATGATAGCAGCACAGAAGACATCATTCCCAAAAATAAGTCCATTCTGGCCTGCTGGGTTGTTAGTCACTATGAGCCTCAGCACAGAAGGAGCTTGGTGTACAAGAGCCTGAAAAGAAGCATCCCCGTGGAGGTGTATGGTCGCTTGAGAGGGAGTGTTTTGGCCTCCATCGACCTGCTGCCCACCATCTCAAGCTGCTACTTCTACCTGTCCTTCGAGAACTCCATCTCCAAGGATTACATCACTGAGAAGCTCTGGCGGAACGCTTACCAGGCAGGGGCGGTGCCTGTGGTTCTGGGTCCACCTCCAGATGACTACATAGCCGTGGCGCCGCCCAACTCCTTCATCCACGTTGAGGACTTTCCATCCACCAAGGAGCTGGGGAACTATCTCCGGCAGCTGCAACTGGACAAGGAGAGATATGCTGGGTACTTTGCGTGGCGGCATAGCTATCAGGTGAAAGTGTATACAGACTGGAGGGAGAGGCTGTGTAGCATCTGCCCCCAGTATCACAGCCTGCCTGCTCAGAAGGTTTACCATGACCTGGAAGCCTGGGTCAGGAAGTGAAACCACACCCATGGTTCACTTTGGCAGCTCTTCAGACTTTCTGCATCCTAAATAGCACCCTTTTCCCTATGCAGGTCCTTACATTTGACCAGGGCTCATAGGGTCTGGTCAAAAGTAGTGCACTATACAAGGGGAGTGACATTTAGGACACATTTTAAAAATGTGAAGGTGGTCTTCTCTAGGACCAGCTCTTTTCACATACATGGACACTTCAGCAATAAACCACCTCCCCACACAACTAATGTGTGAGAAACAGGGGAAGTGGTTGAGCATTTATGGGTGATCTGTGTTACACATGCTGCATTTATGTACACAATAGCATATTCACTAATTGTTGTTACGACACAGGTTGGCATGGAAAATAAAAAATATTTAATTGTGTGGTGCAAAAGTTACAAGTAACATCTTAAGGTTGCACCAGAGAAATAGCCAGAGTTTCAATAAAATTATCAAATATGCTTTTATTTATAAACATGGGATTGTGTAAAATCTTTAGCCAAGATGAAATGACTTCAACTACACAACAAGGCACTAGATTGTGCCTGCGCTGGATGGCCATTTCAGATGTTTTGATCAAGTCTTTGTATAAGAGTGGTGATGTAATCAGCTCTGTAACAGTGACAACCATTAACAACACAGGTCCCTGATCATGTTAACATAAGTACCACTTTGGTTAATCCCTTTACCGCAATGGCTACCATTAGATTAAAAACAGTTAGTCAACATATGCAATACAGGCATGGATAACAAACATAGCAAGATTTTTTAAGACAAATCAAAAAATGTATTTGTATCATACTTCCACTATGAGAGTATACCTTCTGGACAAGACTGCAAAGAATATTTAAAGAAATTGTATGTAAGACCTAATAGATAACCTCTGGACAAACTGCAACAAGACAATACAAGGATATTCAAGATAAAGGGGAAAAAAATCTCATTTTTAAAATATCAAAAAAAGGTCAGACAACTTTGTGCAAAAACAATCTCACCGCAGATATTCAGAGCCAAGGGACTGGTGGAATGAAGAGGTAGAAAATAGCTACAGTGGGGAGAACAAGTATTTGATAACCTGCAAAATCGGCAGGTTTTGCTGCTTACAAAGCATGTAGAGGTCTGTTTTTTATCATAGGTACACTTCAACTGTGAGAGACGAAATCTAAAACAGAAATCCAGAAAATCACATTGTATGATTTTTAAGTAATTAATTTGCATCACCTACCAACCAGTAAGAACTCCGGCTCTCACAGACCTGTTAGTTTTTCCTTTAAGAATCCCTCCTGTTCTCCACTCGTTACCTGTATTAACTGCACCTGTTTGAACTCATTACCTGTATAAAAGACACCTGTCCACACACTCAATCAAACAGACTCCAACCGCTCCACAATGGCCAAGACCAGGGAGCTGTGTAAGGACATCAGGGATAAAATTGTAGACCTGCACAAGGCTGGGATGGGCTACAGGACAATAGGCAAGTAGCTCGGTGAGAAGGCAACAACTGTTGGCGCAATTACTAGAAAATGGAAGAAGTTCAAGATGACGGTCAATCACCCTCGGCCTTCCCTCAGTAAGAGCATTGAAGATGGGTCGTGGCTGGGTCTTCCAGCATGACAACGACCCGAAACACACAGCCAGGGCAACTAAGGAGTGGCTCCGTAAGAAGCAAATCAAGGTCCTGGAGTGGCCTGGCCAGTCTCCAGACCTGAACCCAATAGAAAATCTTTGGAGGGAGCTGAAAGTCCGTATTGCCCAGCGACAGCCCCGAAACCTGAAGGATCTGGAGAAGGTCTGTATGGAGGAGTGTGCCAAAATCCCTGCTGCAGTGTGCGCAAACCTGGTCAAGAACTACAGGAAATGTATGATCTCTGTAATTGCAAACAAATGTTTCTGTACCAAATATTAAGTTCTGCTTTTCTGATATCAAATCCTTATGTCACACAATAAAATGCAAATTAATTACTTAAAAATCATACAATGTGATTTTCTGGATTTAGATCCCGTCTCTCACAGTTGAAGTGTACCTATGATAAAAATGACAGGCCTCTACATGCTTTGTAAGTAGGAAAGCCTGCAAAATCAGCAGTGTATCAAATACTTGTTCTCCCCACTGTATGTTGGGTGGGAATGGGAGGCCATATGGCCAGAGCTGGTTTGGAGAACTGGTACACATTTAGCTGGTCAGGTGACCCACCAGTCCAGGGTGCAGGGCCTGCTTAAAGACTTCTGGCCTCTGGAGGGGGGGCATGTAGAAAGTGGGGGCCCCGGTGTGGCTGGATAGGTGGTACCCCTGCCCAGGGAGGGGGGATTGGGTCATATGCGGGGGAGGTGGACTCTGCTCGTAGTACTGTTCTTCACACTCCTCGTCGAAAGGGAGGGCCAGGCGCTTGCCCTTCTGTCTGCGGTTACAGAACCACACACGCACCACCTGCCAAACACAAGTCACATGCTGTCCAGAAAACACCACATTTCCCCACTTCCTTAATTTTAAAAATATAGAACCTGGCAGTGTCAGACGAGTCATCACATACAGCACTAAGATACAAACCATGGAAACACGGGAAAAGCATATTTACCATAAATGAATTTAGGGTCCATTTCATTTAAGAGCCAATTAGACTAAACAGCCATGCACGGTTGGGGAAATAAAGGCCAGTAGGTGACAAAGGAATTGAGGATAGGCTGTATCAGTGTGGGACTCACATCTCTCTCCAGACACAGGTCATCTGCAATGTGTGTGATGTCCTGGGTGTTGGGCTTGGGGCACTTGACAAAGTAGGACTCTAGAGCCGTGCGCACCGAACCCTCCAGACTGGTCCGCCGCTTCCTCTTCCTGGTGTCCACAAACACCCGCTCGATCTTGTACATCTGGGGATACAAGTATACTCACATTCAGACTGGGACATTAGTGTACTTTGGTCCATTGCAGAGGACATAACTATATTGGTCCCCCCCAAAAGGGCCTTCCCTCAAATACCAAATGCAAAAATTGAATAAACATTTGGTGAACATTTTCTAATAAATTTTACTCTGGTTCATGGCCAACAAGATGGAATCCTAGACACGTTGTGCAAACCTGATGCTGCTCTGTACCAGCTGTGATTCTAAGCAAAACAACGATATCTGATAAAGAGTTCGATTAGAAGAGTACTCACATCCTGGGGGTTGTCAGAAGTCTCAGCCTCATTCAGCCATCTCCGAAGCAGGGGCTTCAGCTTGCACATATTCTTGAAGCTGAGCTGGAGGGCTTCGAAACGACAGATTGTAGTCTGGCTGAACATCTTGCCTAAACAGAGAACGAGTCATTGTCAGCAGTTGACACCAGGGATTCATATTTTCCCAAAAATCTACCAAATCGCAATACCAGGAATAATTCATATGTATCCTGGGAAATACGCAAAAATCGGAGCGTTTAAAACCAAGATATGGTCGCTCAGGATTCTCACTAAATAAGATTGTCGCTGAACAAAATTGGAGTCTTGGCTGCGACACTATTGAAAGAGTTCACAACCAAGAGAAACTAATATTTTGTAATGATAGAGTAACAGTTCCCCAATAACATTATTGCGAATTAGGTAGTTGATCAGTTCAGATCATTATCATGCTCCGCAATTAATTCAGCGCATTTCATCAGTATGCCTAGGCTACCTCGACACAGACATGCACTAACAGCAGCCAAACAAAGTCAATGATCAAAGTGATTAAGCTTGCTAGATAAACGAATACCAAAACTTTATTTGGCAAAATCGAATGGATTATACAGATGGCAGGTCAGCTCATGAATAACGGGAGATGAAGAAGAACTTGTTTAGATATCAAGGCATCTTAACCGGGACCGACTTTGTGTTGTTTACACACAAAGTCGCTCATAGAGGCAGCAATACGAGACAGCGCAGAGAAGAGGGGGAAACGTTTTTATTTTATTTACATTCGTATGCGAGAAGTGATTTGGTAATGCCACCTATGGATTACAGAAAAAAGTTAGAGGGACGATAGGAAAAAACCCTAAACTCTATATAGGGCTACTACGTGAGTAAATAGAGCAATTACACTTGATTTAGGCTACATTATTGCATGCGAAATATTTGATCAGTGAGAGGAGCAAACGAATAAATGAGCTACCATGCCCACTTGTCCAGCCAGATATAATTTAACCAAATATACAGACCTTGGCTTTTGGTCGGGTGTAGAACAGGCTACTTACTACGCGAGTGAAGCGCAAAATCCACTTGTATAACATGCTAGCAAAATGTTCTGATCAGCTAATATATGAGCAAACTATCACAAATATGTTCATTAGCACAGACTCCAATTTAGCTAACATTTCCCCAGTTTAAATTGTTACCAAATATCTAAACGGAGATTCAGTGAAAACAAAGACCTGACATTGACTAGTCCCCCACTCTTCTCAAATCAGCGACATGGCGCTGTCCCAATGAAAACGGTGCTGAAATCATAATTTAGTTTACCACACACACGACTATAGTTTAAAACATTTTGTATAACAGTTTATCACTTTGGGAGTTTCAGTATGAGCAAGAATTTGACAAACGCCTTCAGTTGCATTAGCCTACTTAATTCCAATATTTTCATCATTCGGCTGAACATAAGGTGAGTTTCCTCTGCACTTTTTCTTGGCCCAATGGCTGTTTCCTGTCTCCCCACTCAGCTGCCGCCCGCCACATTGTTTTCATCACCAGTTCGAATCAATATAGTGCATGGTTGTCCGGTTAGGGCTCATTTAATTTATGTGATGTTGAACCAGTCCTGGGCTTCAGCTCACTGGTCTTGGTTCAGAACGGGATCGAATGTTCAGTTCTGATGAGAGGTCTAAAGTGCATTCGGATCTGGTGTGCGGTCATTTGCCGGATCTTGTCCTTAATTTTTTTCGGGAAATGTAAAGAGTGGTCCCGGGATCCAAGTTAATCCCTAGTTGACACTGCAACAACTACAGTAGATTTCAAACACAAGGACCATAGTATTCTATGCCAATTTAACGGAACACTCAGTAAATTCAAAGACCAAGCATGCATTAATATTCACCAGCTCACATTGGCAAGGTTAGGCTGTGACATAGGTTAATGGTAGTTTTAGTGTACGCCTAATCCAAACTCACCATAAAGGTTGCCTAGAGCCATTCCTACATCTGCTTGTGTGAAACCCAGTGTTATACGCGTGTGCTTCAGCTCCTTGGCGAACTGTTCCAGCTCCTCAGTTGAAGGGTTCTCCTGTTAAAAAGAGGCATACTTACCAAAGACTTTAGGAAACATTGTCCATCCCTTCACTTTTTTAAAATTAATAGGCAGGCTCCAGGGTAAACACAAGCTAATAGGACATCATGGGGATAACGGTACATAGGCCTATTTTCAGACTCACCTCTTCCTCCGAGTCGCTGCACCCACCGCTGGCGCTGGAGGATCCATTGCTTTGGGTTTGCGCCTGGGGCGCTTGGGCACCTTGGCTTGCGCTCCCGTTGAACGTGATCCCGGGTAACCCATTGCTGGGGGGTGACGGCGAGAGCGATGGGGATGTTGAAGACGATGTTGAGGGTATGGAGTTGAGGTTTTGAATATTGGAACTCTCAGCAGTGATGTGGGGAAGGCCGGGCCAAAACGAGGGGTTCCATGGGGTCGAGTAGTAAACCCCGTGAGCCACAGCGGACGACGGAGTTGGATACTGTTGAATCTTTACCTCATACTCGTCATTGACATCCTTCTCAATCTTTATATCAGGCATTTTGATTTGTTCCCTGGCTTCGGCAATGGGTGGGCTCAGGTTTGTGGCCTGCGTAGTCACTGCAACCCTCGGTACTTGGCCGGTGTATTCGGGAGCGGTGATGGGATACCAGTGTTTGGGTTGGCAAAAGTCGCCGGTTTGTAAATCGGAGGCCCTATAGTCACCACCGACTGGTGGGAATTGGAAAAAGGTTTGAGGTGTTGGAGGCAACCCATTGTATGCAGTCTTGTTGAATATAAGACTGTGGTGCTGTAGAACGCCGTGAGGGATCTGGAGCGACGTGCCTCCAAACGCTTCTTGACTCAAGGCCTGGGCGTACATGGGTCGGCTGAAGTCATCCGTCCGGCTGTTGCAATCCGAAAGAGGGCTCTGAGATCGCTCCGACATTCTCCTTGATTTGAATCTCAGACAATGTGGTTCAGGCACTTGGTTACAGTCAATGACACGCTTGCAGTCTATACCGTCTATATACCCATTACGCAAGATAGAACATCGTTTCTGAACGGCCTGTCCTGAACACTTGAGGGTGGCAAGAAAATGTCCAAACGCCAGCGTTTTGAGAAATTCCTTAAAGGGTGAAAATCAATCCCGAAAGTTTCTCTTCAAGCTGTGTGGAAACAAACCTGTACAGAAATAGAAGCCTGTGTGCGAGATACCCATCAACTGTAGTCCATTGAGTCTCGAGTTCACCACCTACTTCACCTTCAAATGGCCGTCTCACGACACCCCAGCTCCACAGTTTTTTTTAATCAATCGGTGTTGGGATGTTAATTGCCTCGCCTCCCATTGGCCGAGAGAGACAATCAAACACAGCTGATAGTGAATTTGCGAACGAACTTGATTTTTTTTCCCTTCACAGCGAGATAACGGTCTATGCTATCCGGGATCATTGGGACGTCCCTACCCCCCACTGAAGTTGAAATGTAAATGGTTAGGTAAGGGTTGTTTAAGGTTAGGTTAAGGGTAGGGGTTAAAGTTTAGTGTAGGGACGTCCCAAAGATCCCTGATAACACTGACCGTAAGATAACAGGTAAGCTAGTGCGCGTGCTTTCCCATTGAAAACTTGACTGAAAAAAATTGATACTAAATATTCGTCTTCCTGAGAAAATTTAAATAACACAAGCGCAGGTGAGTATGCAAAAATCCTGTGAGCAATTTAAGGAAATTATCTAGTAAAAAGTTAATTCACGACATCAATGTTGATCCATTTAATATATTTAGCCTACATGATGAAGTAGTAAATACATATTCAGTGACGTAGCCAAAGTATCTAATATGCATGTAGCGTTGTGTGGACATTTTAAATAATTTACCTTAACTAGCTTTCATCGATATTAAAAGTGATTTGGGATAGCCTACATGCAAGCAGATGTATTTAAATACAGACCAGAATTACATATTTTGACTATCGCTCATTATAAAATGTTGGCCTATAGGCCAAGAAAGTATACGCAAAATTGTGTTCAAATCAACAATAACATTTAATGTAACAACATTTGGGCAACCTTGCTGATCATGCTCAACTTATCCATTTTATATTACACTATAAAACAATAGGCTATATAAATATTTTTTTTCATAGCCTAAAAAGCCAATTTTGTGCAAAAATAATTGAGTAAGTGACATTCCATTCGATCAAAATTTAAATAGCATAGACCCATATTTTCGCTTGCTGAATTTTCTGGCTAATTGTTAGAATTTAAAATGTAAAAAAAAATGTTTGTGGGAAAAATCTTTAAATTTGTTAAATGGAAATTATAACCGACTCAATGCATTTCCATTGAGGTTTAGACTTATACACAAAACACATTTGCCTCATGTGACCCACAATCATTAATGAAGTTAACCAATAAAGAATTAGGTTCATGTTTTGTCATATTTCAATGTTTGGACCATCCTTTTGGCCGAGAGACAATGCCTATAATGTGATGGCGCTGTAGCCTAATTACATGGATATCAGTAAACTGAGAAGGACTCCTGTTTCAGAAATACATGTGAAAGGGTCAGTAAGTCTAGAAATTAAAATGTCTTATGACATTTCAAAATAGACAATTAACTCAAACGAATGATGCACATCATGGTTGAACTTTTCTGAAGTGACAACTTTACGCTCAATTTTACATACAGAAACCAATTTTTGCCCATGTAAAATCAGGACAACGCAGAGGAAATTACTAAAACAACTAAAAGCATCCAGTCGAAATTATACTAGCCTTGATGGGTGTATTGAAAAGAGTGGATGGCCGTCGCACCGATACAGATACGCACCCCCATAGCGAGTCGTTTGCTTCAGATTGTGGCAGGAAGACGCGCCGCGGGAGGAGTGGGGGTGTCATTGTGCGACTTGGCCCGGGGGCACCCCGCGGCTTTTAGTCCTTGAGTAGCGATGGCCGACCATTAGCTCCTTTTCAGACACGAACAATAAGTCGAAACCCTTTGATTCCGGCCCACACACACCTACCCCCTACCCTGAATGAAACACTCATGTCCAGAGAGTGACTTATTTGAGTAGGTGGTTGATGATGTTATTATGAAAGTTATAGCATTTGTACATTGCTATGTGCAGTGTGAATAGGAGATGAATGAACATGGTGTTGGGGCATCTCTACACCCCCCCTCTCAGAGCATGTGCAGACCAGGTGGCTGGAGTGTTTAAAGACATATTCAATCTTTCCCTATCCCAGTCTGCTGTTCCCTCTTGCTTCAAGTTGTCCACCATTGTTCTTGTACCCAAGAAAGCAGAAGTAACTGAACTAAATGACTATCACCCCCTTCTGCCACTATGAAATGCTTTGAGAGGTTAGTTAAGGATCACATCACTTCCAACTTACCTGACACCCTAGACCAGGGGTGGGCAACTCCAGTCCTTGATGGCCTGATTGGTGTCACACTTTTTTCTCCATCCCTAGCAAACACAGCTGATTAATCTAATTGCATTCTAAACTGAAGATCATGATTAGGTGATTATTGGATTAAGGTGTGTTAGCTGGGGCTGGGGAAAAGCTGACACCAATCAGGCCCTCGAGGACTGGAACTGCCACCCCCCCCCCCTGACCTACTGCAATTTGCATACCGCCCTAATAGATCCACGGATGACACAATCGCCATCGCACTGCCCAATCCCATCTGGACAAGAGGAATACTTATGTAGGAATGTTGTTCATTGACTACAGCTCAGCCTTCAACACCATATCACCCTCCAAGCTCAGGGCCCTGGGTCTGAGCCCCACCCTTTGCTTTTGGGTCCTGGACTTCCTGATGGTCCGCTCCCAGGTGGCGAAGGTAGGTAACAACACCTCCACTACGCTGATCCTCAACACAGGGGCCCGCCAGGGGTGTGTGCTCAACCATGACTGCGCGGCCACGCACAACTCCAACTCAATATCCAAATTTGCAGAAGACACAACAGTGGTAGGCCTGATTACCAACAATAATGAGAGCCTACAGTGAGCAGATTAAAGCCCTGGCACAGTGGTGCCAGGAAAATAACCTCTTCCTCAAAGTCAACTAAATCAAATCGTATTTGTCACTTGCACTGAATACAACAGGTGTAGTAGACCTTACAGTGAAATGCTTACTTACAAGCCCATAACCAACAATGCAGTTAAGAAAAATGCCTACAAAATAACAAATACAAGTATAAAATATTAAAGAGCAGCAGTAAATAATTGAGGTAATATGTACATGTAGGTCGAGTTCTTAAAGTGACTATGCATAGCTAATAAACAGAGACTAGCAGCAGCATAAAATAGGAGGGAGTGGGAATGCAAATAGTCTGGGTAGCCACTTGATTAGATGTGCAGGAGTCTTAGGGCTTGGGGTAGAAGCTGTTTAGAAGCCTCTTGGACCTAGACTTGGTGCTCCGGTACCGCTTGCCGAAGGAGCTGATCGTGTACTTCAGCAGAGAGCAGAGGGAGCACACCCCATCCACATCTACGGGGTCGCAGAGGAGAAGGTGAAAAGCTTCAAGTTCCTTGCAGTACACATCAGTGGCAATCTTAAATGGTCCAACTACACAGACAGTGTAGTGAAGAAAGTGAAACAGCGCCTCTTCAACCTCAGGAGGCTGAAAACATTTGTCTTGCCCTCTAAGACCCAAACTTTTGCAGATGCCCCATTGAGAGCATCCTGTCAGGCTGTATCACCACCTGGTACAGCAACTGCCCCCTCCGCAACCGCAGGGTACAATGTCGGCCCTCCAGGACATCTACAGCACCTGGTGTCACAAGAAGACCAAGAAAATCATCAAGGACCTCAGCCACCCGAGCCACGGCTTGTTCACCCTGCTACCATCTAGAAGGAGGAGACCGTACAGGTGCATCAAAGCTGGGAACAAGAGAATGAAAAACAGCTTCAATCTCAAGGCCATCAGACTGTTAAACAGTCACCACTAGCCGGCCTCTGCCCAGTACCTTGCCCTGAACTTTAGTCACTGGTCACTTTAATGTTTAACTGTTTTACCCATTTCATATGTACACTACCGTTCAAACGTTTGGGGTCAATTAGAAATGTTCTTGCTTTTTAAAGAAAAGCACATTTGTCCATTTAAAATAACATCAAATTGATCAGAAATACAATGTAGACATTCTTAATGTTTTAAATGACTATTGTAGCTGGAAACGGCTGATTGTTTATTAATGGAATAGGTACATACAGTGGGGCAAAAAAGTATTTAGTCAGCCACCAATTGTGCAAGTTCTCCCACTTAAAAAGACGAGAGGCCTGTAATTGTCATCATAGGTACACTTCAACTATGACAGACAAAATGAGAAAAAAAATCCAGAAAATCACATTTAAGGATTTTTTATGAATTTATTTGCAAATTATGGTGGAAAATAAGTATTTGGTCAATAACAAAAGTTTATCTCAATACTTTGTTATATACCCTTTGTTGGCAATGGCAGAGGTCAAATGTTTTCTGTAAGTCTTCACAAAGTTTTCACACTGTTGCTGGTGTTTTGGCCCATTCCTCCATGCAGATCTCCTCTAGAGCAGTGATGTTTTGGGGCTGTTGCTGGGCAATACGGACTTTCAACTCCCCCCAAAGATTTTCTATGGGGTTGAGATTTGGAGACTGGCTAGACCACTCCAGGACCTTGAAATGCTTCTTACGAAGCCACTCCTTCGTTGCCCGGGCGGTGTGTTTGGGATCATTGTCATGCTGAAAGACCCAGCCACGTTTCACCTTCAATGCCCTTGCTGATGTAAGGAGGGTTTCACTCAAAATCTCACGATACATGGCCCCATTCAATCTTTCCTTTACACGGACCAGTCGTCCTGGTCCCTTTGCAGAAAAACAGCCCCAAAGCATGATGTTTCCACCCCCATGCTTCACAGTAGGTATGGTGTTCTTTGGATGCAACTCAGCATTCTTTGTCCTCCAAACACGACGAGTTGAGTTTTTACCAAAAAGTTCTATTTTGGTTTCATCTGACCATATGACATTCTCCCAATCTTCTTCTGGATCATCCAAATGCTCTCTAGCAAACTTCAGACGAGCCTGGACATGTACTGGCTTAAGCAGGGGACACGTCTGCCACTGCAGGATTTGAGTCCATGGCTTCGTAGTGTGTTACTGATGGTAGGCTTTGTTACTTTGGTCCCAGCTCTCTGCAGGTCATTCACTAGGTCCCCCCGTGTGGTTCTGGGATTTTTGCTCACCGTTCTTGTGATCATTTTGACCCCACGGGGTGAGATTTTGCGTGGAGCCCCAGATCGAGGGAGATGGTCTTGTATGTCTTCCATTTCCTAATAATTGATCCCACAGTTGAATTCTTCAAACCAAGCTGCTTACCTATTGCAGATTCAGTCTTCCCAGCCTGGTGCAGGTCTACAATTTTGTTTCTGGTGTCCTTTGACAGCTCTTTGGTCTTTGCCATAGTGGAGTTTGGAGTGTGACAGTTTGAGGTTGTGGACAGGTGTCTTTTATACTGATAACAAGTTCAAACAGAACGAGTGGAGGACAGAGGAGCCTCTTAAAGAAGAAGTTACAGGTCTGTGAGAGCCAGAAATCTTGCTTGTTTGTAGGTGACCAAATACTTATTTTCCACCATATTTGCAAATAAATTAATTAAAAATCCTACAATGTGATTTTCTGGATTTTTTCCCCTCATTTTGTCTTTTATAGTTGAAGTGTACCTATGACGAAAATTACAGGCCTCTCTCATCTTTTTAAGTGGGAGAACTTGCACATTTGGTGGCGACTTTGCCCCACTCTATATACATACATTCTGTACCAAATATTAAGTTCTGCTTTTATGATGTATCAAATACTTATGTCATGCAATAAAATGCTAATTAATTACTTAAAAATCATATGTGATTTTCTGGATTTTTGTTTTAGATTCCGTCTCTCACAGTTGAAGTGTACCTATGATAAAAATTACAGACCTCTACATGCTTTGTAAGTAGGAAAACCTGCAAAATCAGCAGTGTATCAAATACTTGTTCTCTCCACTATATATATATATATAGATATATATGCACACACATATACATATATACACACACAGACATATATATATATATATATATATATATATATATATATATATATACACACATACATATATATACACACACACACAGACACACATGTATATACTGCTCAAAAAAATAAAGGGAACACTAAAATAACACATCCTAGATCTGAATGAATGAAATATTCTTATTAAATACTTTTTTCTTTACATAGTTGAATGTGCTGACAACAAAATCACACAAAAATGATCAATGGAAATCAAATGTATCAACCCATGGAGGTCTGGATTTGGAGTCACACTCAAAATTAAAGTGGAAAACCACACTACAGGCTGATCCAACTTTGATGTACTGTCCTTAAAAACAAGTCAAAATGAGGCTCAGTAGTGTGTGTGGCCTCCACGTGCCTGTATGAACTCCCTACAACGCCTGGGCATGCTCCTGATGAGGTGGCGGATGGTCTCCTGAGGGATCTCCTCCCAGACCTGGACTAAAGCATCTGCCAACTCCTGGACAGTCTGTGGTGCAACGTGGCGTTGGTGGATGGAGCGAGACATGATGTCCCAGTCATGCTGGAGCATGTTGCAGACAGCAGAACGTTCTCCACGGCGTCTCCAGACTCTGTCATGTCTGTAACATGTGCTCAGTGTGAACCTGCTTTCATCTGTGAAGAGCACAGGGCGCCAGTGGCAAATTTGCCAATCTTGGTGTTCTCTGGCAAATGCCAAACGTCCAGCACGGTGTTGGGCTGTTAGCACAACCCCCACCTGTGGACGTCGGGTCCTCATACCACCCTCATGGAGTCTGTTTCTGACCGTTTGAGCAGACACATGCACATTTGTGGCCTGCTGGAGGTCATTTTGCAGGGCTCTGTCAGTGTTCCTCCTTGCACAAAGGCGGAGGTAGCGGTCCTGCTGCTAGGTTGTTGCCCTCCTACGGCCTCCTCCACGTCTCCTGATGTACTGGCCTGTCTCCTGCTAGCGCCTCCATGCTCTGGACACTACACTGACAGACACAGCAAACATTTTTGCCACAGCTCGCATTGATGTGCCATCGTGGATGAGCTGCACTACCTGAGCCACTTGTGTGGGTTGTAGACTCCGTCTCATGCTACCACTAGAGTGAAAGCACCGCCAGCATTCAAAAGTGACCAAAACATCAGCCAGGAAGCATAGGAACTGAGAAGTGGTCTGTGGTCACCACCTGCAGAACCACTCCTTTATTGGGGGTGTCTTGCTAATTGCCTATAATTTCCACCTGTTGTCTATTCCATTTGCACAACAGCATGTGAAATTTATTGTCAGTGTTGCTTCCTAAGTGGACAGTTTGATTTCACAGAAGTGTGATTGACTTGGAGTTACATTGTGTTGTTTAAGTGTTCCCTTTATTTTTTTGAGCAGTGTATATATATGTGCATATACACAATAATATTTGTATGTGATCAAAATTTGATTTGTACTCATTTTTCTTTCCATTTCTAAACCCCCACCCCACTCAACACTCCCTTTACAGATGACTGTTTCCCCTCTCCATTCAGCCTGCCCATTTTCAAACGCAATGACCAAGCAGATTTAACCAGGAGAGCTGTGCTCTTGCTCTCCCCATTACAAAGCCAGGGAGAGGGGACCTTGAAGGCCACAGAAGCCAGTCAAAGGCTTAAAAGACATCAAACTCAAGCTACATGCATTGTCCTGTGCCATGGACTTGGGAGGGAATTGTCATGCTAAACACACATGGAGAAAGTAGAACCAGGCAGGGATTCCAAGAGGACAGGGGTCCAGGGGCAGGAGGGATCCAGTGGGGACCTGTATGGGCTGGACAGTGAGGGGGGTAGTAGGTACAGTCAGGGTGGGAGGGAGGGTGCTTGGGGATTAGCCTGAAAATCCTCCAGATGTCTTTTTTTTAGATCTTGTCACCTCTTTTAAGTGGCCTCTTCATCGTTCATAGTCCCCTTCCTCAAGGGAGCTCTGTATTTCTCTATAGGAGAAGAATCTATCTGATCCCACTGCGGACTGAGTGAGGGGCTTTGCCCTCCTTTCGCTGAGCTTTAAATAAGAGAGGAGGTAGTGGAGACGGTAATGGTATCACAGCACAATGTAATACTGTATTTTGTAATAAAGTCAAAGCTGAGACAACTCGCACATATCAAGTCTATCTAGCACCATGTCCAAATAAGCTCCCTGTACTACAGTGTGAAAGTAGTGTGGTATCAGCCATGAGGAAGTGTGAGGGGTGTGAGGGAAAGTCACACATAGCTGTGTGGGTAAACAATGTAGTTCAGACACACGGTCACCACTCACCCACCCGGGTGACTGAGATAGGCATAGGAGGACTGCCTAGTTTCAATCATTTAAGCCTTTTTTAAAAATTTCATTGCCATAATAACATTTATCTTGCCGTTATCCCCTTCTGACTCTGTCAGTGGAGAGATTTCATACAGATTGACTTGCCCAAAAACATTTGTTCATTTGTCTTGATTGGCCATGATAGGGGGGTGGTGTAGTTTATATACCCATAAATTCTTATTTTAATTTAACTAGGCAAGCCAGTTAAGAACAATTTCCTATTTTCAATGACAACCCACTGTTCCTAGGCTAACTACCTTGTTAAGGGGCAGAACTACAGATTTTTTTTGCCTTGTCAGCTCAGGGATTTGAACTCGCAACCTTTCAGTTATTAGTCCAACGCTTTAACCACGAGGCTACCTGCCACCCCGATTATTCAGGCCAACTCTAAAAACACTAAGCCTTAGTTATAGCCTATATACACAACCTCTAGGGCTCAGAGTTTTTTCTGACCCTTCTCCCCCTAGCATCCAAGGTAGGCTCACAGTCTGCACCTTTTTTCTCCCTGACTACCTTCCCCCACAAATGAGTCTGATGGCTTTTTGATTTTCTCCCTAACAGCCCTGCCTTTGACAGTCAACACCATCCCTCTACCCATCGCAAACCTTCAGCAGCAGACCAATACCGTCCTCCCTACCACCATTCACAGGGACAATGGGCCTTAACAGCCCTAGGCAGGCAGCTCAATAGCGTGAGTTACAAGAGCCCCCACCCCCACATACGTTTGTTTTACTACCCTTGTGGGGACCAAGCAATTGATTCCCATTCAAAATCCTATTTTCCCAAACCCTTAACTTAACCCCTAACCCTAATTGTAACCCTAACCCTGATTGTAACCCTAAAACTAACCTCTAAGCCTAAAATAGCCTTTTTCATTGTGGAGACCGGTAAAATGTTCCCTTATTTTACTATCCTTGTGATGACTTCTGGTTCCCCACAAGGATAGTAAAACCAAACACACACACACACACACACACGGATGTAGGCCTGATAACCAACAATGATGAGTCAGCCTGTAGGGAGGAGGTAAGTGAACTAGCATTGTGGTGCCAGGACAACAACTTTTCCCTTAACGTCAGCAAAACAGAGGAGTAGATTGTTGACTTCAGGAAGCAGAGGGAACATGCCCTGATCCACATCAACAGGACTGCAGTCGAGAGAGCAGAAGTTTTAAGATCTTCAGCGTCCACATCCCCGAGGACTTGACATGGACCAACACCACCACTGTTGCCAATAAAGGCACAACAGCGCCTCTACTTCCTAAGGCCGCTGAAGAAATTTGGCGTGCCACCCCGGGTCATCTCCAAATACTACTGCTGCATCATTGAGAGCGCCCTGACCAGTTGCATCACGGCCTGGTATGGGAATTGCTCCGTCCACGACCGCAAGGCCCTCCAGCGGATGGAAGATGAAGACGGCCCAGTACATCACCCATCCAGGACATCTACTTTAAACGGTGCCTGAGGAAGGCCCACAGCATTATTAAAGACCCCACACACAAGCTGTTCACTCCCTTACGGTCTAGCAGACGGTATTGGAGCAGGAGGTCTGATAGAAACGGTCTCTGAGCCTGTTGGTATCTACAAGCCCATAGACTGCTGAACACTTGAACTGGACTGACCACTTGCTCTAATTCTCCACACCTTAGCACCCAGACGCACACAACACAACACACACACATTAATGCTGCACACCCATCACAAATGGCTGCTACCAGACTCTTATTGTGATTGCTAAATACTGCACAATTTAAATACTTGCCCCCCAATCCCCCCATCCCCTAAACACATGTAAATGGACATTAAATTGTGCCTTCCTGTATTATACTTGTGCTAAACAGTTTATTCTATTCTACTGAACCATTTACTTTGTTTGTGTTGATATATTTTATTATTTAATGTTGTTGCTTTGTCCAGAATCCATTTAGTTGTGCGGTGTATACCATGTGTATTCCCTACATATGACTAATAAAACTTGTAACACACAAACAGAAAGGTTAAGGAGGGAGGAGAGCAAAAATGACTCCAGTCCAGTCCAAAGACACTTGAGAAATGTCATAGAAAGTGTGATTCAATAGGCGATGAAAGTTGAAAACAGTCTTTTATTTGGTGTTGGTGTGTGATGCGGAACCGACAACACAGCACGTCATAGAGCGCTGGATAACAGAGTCAGGAATGGATATTTCCAGTACCTACTCCAAGCCCCCTCCCCCACACACCTCCCCATTAAGGATCAACTAATAAAACTGATCCCCAGCACCCGCTCCAGCCACTCCTATAGCTTCATTTACTTCATTTCAGGGTCAAAAGTCATGTAAAGAGCAACATCCTTTCGAGAGAGAGGGAGATAAAGAGAGAGTGAAATCCTTTAGAGAGAAAGAGAGAGACAGAGGGACAAAAATATGCATGGTCATTTTGCACATCTCACTTGAGTTAACAACATTTAGTTCAGATGGCCTGCATGTGCAAATATATAACAGAGAACACTCACTCTTTGTATGTTCATTTTGCAACACCAGAGTTGGAACAGAGGGATATATCTTCTTTTTAAATTTTATTTCACTAGGCAAGTCAGTTAAGAACAATTTTTTTATTACAATGACGGCCTAGGAACAGTGGGTGCATTGTTCAGGGACAGAACGACAGTTTTTTCCTTGGCAGCTCGGGGATTCGATCTAGCAACCTTTCAGTTACTGGCCCAACGTTCTAACCACTAGGCTTCCTGCCGCCCCAAACAGAGGATAAAACAGAGACAATACTAAATAGTGATATTTACCATACATCCACCACAAATCCTATAGATATTCAAGTGCATATATATCACTTTACATGTCTCCTTCAGTTACAGGATCCTTACACATATGAGACTGAATCAAAGTCAAACATGTCGAAATCACACTATTTCCGTGGGCATAAAATAGTACTTTAAAGATTATAATCACAGTATATCATGACAGTGTCCCCTTGTGTTCCTCTCGCTCCTTAACCCAATACCAAGCACATTTCATGAAAACCCCTTTATATGTACCTATAATGAACTGGGTTTAGCTACTAGATATGCATGACAAATACAGTAAGGGACTTTTTTATTATATATTATATTATAAAAACTGCACATCTCTGTTCTGTATGCAATCTATACATGTTTGCTCATTGTAACATTCAAACAGAGGCTTTGGGAGATCACTGCACAAAATAATGAGCTTTACAAAAGGCAAGCAAAGGAAACATTGATTCTAAGAGGGGGGGTAATAATATCCAGTTGACACAAAAGGGGCTATATAGTGCACTACTTTTGACCAGGACCCATAGGGCTTTGGTCAAAAGTAGTGCACTATATAGTGTCCCATTTGGGACACACATTGAGTTTTACACATGGCTGTAGTTCCCATAGAAGAAGTCCACAATGGCTGTGAGTGATCCAGAGTTTATCTGTCAATCAACATCCCTCTTCATTTTCTTCAAAAAAACATTTTATTATTCTACAGATGTTGGATCTTAACTTGATTACTCTTGTTGCGGAACATTTTCCTGATTCAGTAATTCAAATGAGCCTTGTGATTGGCTAAAAATGAGCAGTAATTTCTCTCTCCATTGGTGGACAGTCGAGTTATTGGGATCAGAACTCGCTACCTTAAACAAAAATTCTCTCCAGCTCGCTCAAATGCTATAGGCCTAGGTCCTGTCACTGCAACATTCAAATATACAAAAATGTATCTGAAATTCAACCATATACATCAACAACTTTTGTTTTATATAGCTTAACACTAGATAGTTATTGATCTCCACTAGGGTACGACATACAAGTGTCTAGTGTATCCTAAGGTTACAAATAAACCAGGGGCGCAACTTTGGTTTTAGAAGTGGGGGGGGGGGGGGGGGGCGGACGGACATAATTATTCTTATTATATATATTTTTTATCCAGTCGGATAAACACTCCGAACAGGATACCCGACGGCACGGAGGTGTCCGCATGGTCCTAAAGCCCACCACTGCCTCGTTTTTTTTTGGGGGGGGCATGTTCCCCAGTGAAGGTTGTGCCTCTGGAATAAACTATCCGAATTGAGTTAAATTGTGGTCTAGTGGTTAGCGCCACTGCCTTCAGCTTGCACATATAGGCCTACCGTGTTGGAGTGCGTTCGATTCCAGCCCAAATAATGCAATCTCCAGATTGCCTTGATGTAGTTAAGACATTACAAATATGGACAGTCCAGGGTAATTTCTTGATTAGAAATTACCATACCAGACACTTTTGCATAACAAAAATAGTAAATAAATAAAATAACCATAATACACCAACATTAGTTTCCATTCATACAAAGTGTTGGGGGAATTGCCACAGTAGATTTGCCATAATAAACGAGGAAATACTTTATTTCTATTGTACAGAATTGGTTGTAAAATAGATAAATCACCCGTAGTCTGTTCAAAAAGGACTAAATTGTTCCGATCACAATACCAACCAGATGGCGAACATATCTTGAAAGACTTTGGTTGAAAGCAAGGACTAAGGTAGAGAGGAAGAGGTGAATATATTCTGCATATTCTTAATATGTAGACCTAAGCTTGTCATCTGCCTTTGGGACGACTCCCATTGTTAGGGCGGAGACATGAGCATCTCGTCATTATATACAGATCTCTGACTAAGGTAACACCGCCATCATCTTTTTGCGGGCCTTAGAGGTAATGGTTGGAATTGAGATCAGCTGTGTGGGTAAATTTAGCGCATATTGATAGTTTAACGAGACCTGTAGCCATGTTCACATTGGCAGTTTGAAATGACTCAAATTCTATTTATTTGCATTTTCAATTCGATCTGTTATTTTCCCTGCTGTCTGCACAGCCAAAAAAACACATGGAATCTGATATTTCAATCCGCATTTCAAACCACCTTCCTGGCCATGTGACTTGTCTGAACGGTCAAATCTGATTTATTTGCCCTCAAGTGGTTTTTAAACTGTTATATCTTATTGCTTGCTAGCTACTCTGTTGACAGTTTGACAAGAACATGTGGTAGCTACCTAGCTTGTTCATTGTTTACAAACAAACTAGTGAATATGCTAGAAAGCTAAACAGCTACCCAGCTAGCTAGTTGACTGCTGTGGCTAGCCAAAAATGACTCGTTTTGAAAGTAGGATCATCTTGTCCTTTGAGGCTTTAAAAGTGTTCTTACCCTAATGATTTTAAACATTCAAAGCAACTGGGACACGTCCATGGAAGGCATTGTTGTCACCTTAGCTTACTACATAACGTCTGAGTGATAGGAAGCACAAGCACCACCACCAATCAGCCTACACCACTGTGCACACACACCTGTCATTACTATGACAACTAGCGTAGCCTTGCCAGCAAATGACTGCTGTCTGAACACACACAATCCAATTTGGTCACCTTTAGCTTGCTGTCTGGACAGTCAGTAGCCCAAAACAGATTTGATAACCCAAACTGATTTGCGCATTAAGGCCTGCAGTGTGAACAAGGCTTTAGTTGGCGATAATCTAGTGCCATCAATGGTTGCAATAGGCCCCTTGTTATTTGATTATATTTCTATAGGCTACATTTTGTAGGCTAGCCGTTAGCCAATCAATAGTCACTAAATAAAAACTGATAATCTACTGTTTGTGTTTCCCTGGCTAAATTGATGAGCTGATTTGGAGCATCAATTGATTGACAGATGTAGGCCTACTGTAGAACGATAAACTTTCCTCCAGTGTGTATGCTCACCCATGTTTTTTTAGTTAGGCTATGTATAATATGCAGCGGTGGCTAGAGTACTGAAAATCTGTATTTAAGCACAAGTACTGTTACTTAGATGAATGAATTACAAAGTAAAATTTGCCTTCTTGAGAAACTATGAGTAAAAAAGTATCCGGTCAGAAAACATTCATTTATAATTAAAGCCTGCCAGCACCATCTTGCATCCCCCAGCACAGGTACTCTCCAATGAAGAGTAACATCAAACAAAGTCGGTAGGCTGTATAGTTTCAATTAGGGTCATGCAATGTTGAATTAATATCTAGCAATGTGCACAATTTCATAAAAAGGTATGTGGTACTCGAGGCATTGGAATAATTGTACAATTTCAATAGCATTAATGACAATCATATCATTTCAAGTACATGTGAATATGCATACAAAAATATTTACACCAAGTGTGATGTTCAATTTCTCACTCAGAATGGACAGGTGTTACAACAGTAAAACAATCAATACCGAAATGTCCTTTTCCAATCGTGTTACTAGTATGCAAATCAGACACATTTTACCATGGAATTAAATTGAAGTCTATTTTTTTTGTTGCATTTTAGCTAATCCTAACACTTTTACTAACCTTAACTTATTCCTCCTAACCTGTTATGAAAAATGTATATTTTTGACAAAAGCTTTATCCCTTCTAGACAAAACAGTATTTATACTCCATCCCTTCCGAACCTGTCCTTTCCACTTTCAAGAGTATTTTCTTCTCTTGGCTGGCTCATTCTCCTATCGCCTTGGTTCTGCCGCTACAAGCTTTAAATAAAAAGACAATGATTTCTATAGGGCACAAAAAGCTTACTGAGATGATACACTGACTGTATGAAAGAGGTGCTTATAGGCATTTTCAGAAAAACAGAATGACACACACACAAACAGGGAGAAAAATGTGTGGGAGGATGCTGCGGTGGACTGACCTGTTGATCTTGCTAATGTTAGCTAGCTACATCGTTGATGCTGCATCTAGTTTAGACAGCTTGTCTTGTAATGGCGACCTAATGTGATAGCTATACTGAGCGAAAATATGAACGCAACATGTAAACTGTTGGTCTCATGTTTCATGAGCTGAAATAAAAGATCCCAGACATTTTCCAGACAGACAAAAAAATTCTTCATCTACATTTTCTTCCACAAATGTATGTACATCCCTGTTAGTGATAATAATCCATCCACCTGACAGGTGTCTTTACCAACAAGCTGATTCAACAGCATGATCATTACACAGGTGCACCTTGTGCTGGGGACAATAAAAGGCCACTAAAATGTGCAGTTGTGTCACACAACACAATGCCACAGATGTCTCAAGTTGAGGGGGTGTGCTGACTGCAGGAATGTCTACCAGAGGTCATATGGGGAGCTAAAAAATGAGATTAAACTTTTTCTGTCACAGTCTGGGTCAGCCACTGCTAGCTAGTTAGCTAATATATTAATAAATTAGAAATATAGAAATGAATTAGAAATGACTTATCTTACTTCAGAAATATATAATATTACAAAGGCAGAAGGTAATTAAAGTGCAACTTACCTCTGATCAAGTCTGGCTAAGAACCCAAGAACAAAAATATGAAGACGTGCGCTTCCCTTAGAGCCGTGGTGGAGATAAAACTGGGTTTGATGGACAACTTTGAGAGACAACGGACTAAAGAGTTTTGATGACAACCTATTTTGAATACATTTCATTGGTCAAGTGGTTGTGAAACGTTCATACAGGCGTATAGTATCGAGTCATGTAAAAAATGTCATCCGACAGCGACAATATTATATTAAAAATCTATGTAACTAAAGTAATTGGGTCAAATGTAATGGAGTAAAAAATAAGTTACTTCCTCCAGAAATTACTTGAGTAAGAGTAAATGTACAGCCCACAGAGATTACCTAGAAATGTACTAGTTTCTCAAAGGACATTAGTGGACCAGATTCAAACCCATGCCTACTCTAGCATATGTTTACCGTTGTCAGCGGCTGTACCCACTGGACCACACAGGCTCTGTGATAACCACCAATTTATTTTGCTTATTGTTTGCCTTGAACATATAATACAACAATTAGTCAGTGGACCTACAGTCTAAATTATTGTATAGCCTACAAAACACTGCTTCAAGCTGCCCCCTGGTATTGATTATCAATATTAAATAGACATTCAATTCCTCCTGCTGCAGATAATTTTCCTTCTGCAACAAAATGCATCAAATTAAGATCCAACATCTGTAGAAGCCTGTCCAGTTTTGAGAGAGCAACCTGATTGGAGAATTAAGGTGATCTTTTCCAGAGTAAAGAAATTGCGTGTGTGTGTGTGTAGGTTTGTATTATGTTTTAATTGGGTGTATGTTTCTGTGTGTGTGGTGTCTGCGTGTTCCAGCATGCATTAAAGCCTATGGAATTCCCTTGGGATTCCCTTGGTAGTATAGGGTAGAGTCGTCAAACAAAGGATTTTTCACTTCCATCTCTCCAGTCTGCAATGAAATAAAAACTGTTGTTAAAAGCCAAACAAATACAGTCATCAGCAATATGAATATTGTGTGTAAACAAGGACAGAATTTGTATGAATATATTATGTTTGTGCCCGTGTGTGTGTGTGTGTGTGTGTGTGTGTGTGTGTGTGTGTGTGCGTGCATGTCTGAGTGCGAGTGCATGTGTGTGTGTGTGTCCTAGCACACCCACCGGTGCAAGGCCAGGGCACTCGTACACAGTGAAGTCTCCGCCCACTTCTTCCTCATCTGATGTGACTTCTGAGTCAGTGACTTTCGTCTCCGATTTATGTCTGAAAAACAACAGAATGCACCAAGATGAATATGTGTGTGTGTGTATTCATATTTGAATGAAACTGAATTGTCGGACAGGTAGGGAGAGAGAAAGGACGCGAGACCGAAAAGGGCAAGAGGAGGAGTAGAACTCACTTTTCCATGGAGAGGATCTGCTGTTTCTGATGCTGGTAGTGGTACATCTGAGCACTCTGGGCCAACTTCTTATCCCCCGACTGAGGAGAAAAGGGAGAAGGAGAGGGGAGACCCATGAAAACCACCCTCAGCGGGGAGGAAAAGCAAAGAAGAGGCAAAGCCTGAAAATCAGATGCTTACGTCACAGACATCCTGTGGTCAAATCACATTGACAGAAGGAAATTAATCATACAAAAAAATAGTCTAGTCCCTTATTTACACACATGTAGGTACGGTATCCCGGACATAGATTAAGGCTAATCTTGGTCTAAAATGCATGTTCAAAATAGGGATCTTATATTCAAAGTGCTTCTTCATCCAGGACTAAGATTAAAGACAAACTTCAGCCATTTTTGAACGTTTCCTGTTGAAAAACAATATCCCCTGTATAAATACAGTAATGTACACACACTTATGGGTACACACATGTTTTGAGCAAAACTTTGTTTTGGGACACAATTGCAAACTTCAAGAGTTGGCCATTCAAGGAGCTGGTCTGATGGGTTTACTCTGATGTCATCAGCCTCCCCACTTGATTGTGGAAACAACAGAGAACCAAAGAGAACAGGGTCTAATCTGGGTAATATGGAAAAGACTCCTAACGTATTTAGCTGATGTGGATGTATTGTGCCCCACGCGGAACAATGCACTTACTGAAGTCCTGTTGGCTGTTCCATTTCCATTGCTTCCAAATGCAGGGTAATCTACCTTCTGGGCCAGACGTGATTCCTTCTGCAACCTGTAGGGGGCAACATTATTCTGAGCCATTAGAGACTAGGGAAACTGGAGCAGGAACAGTAGGTCAAATAAAATACAAATCTGCATTTTGGACACTTCCCAATAGCGCAATATTCCCTATATAGTGCACAACTTTGACCAAAGCTTTATGGACCCTGGTCCAAAGTGCACCATAGGCAGTTGGGTGCCATTTGGGATGCATCATAACAGTGCAGTGCTTAAATTGATCCTTTATAAAAATGTGTTGGAAAATTATTTAACATGCTCTAACAAAAACACTTGACAGTAAAACAATAGAAGGGAGTCTAGCACATCTAAGTTGTCAAATTAAATAATAACATATTGATATTGTTACTGTCTGATGTCTTACCTTACCCAGCAAACTGTAGCCAAGATCAGGGCCACAGTGCCAAAGATGATACACACAGAGATCATAACTGTAGAGGTCAAAACAAACAGAGAAGAGGATAGAGTGAAGACAAGATACCCATAAAAGGAGGAGAAGTTATGAAATTGTGTGTGACTGCAGATGAAATCTAACCACTTTCAAATCTATTCCCTTCGGAAAGTATTCAGACCCCTTCACTTTTTCCTCATTTTGTAATGTTACAGCCGTGGTAAATTCAATTGATTGGACATGATTTGGAAAGGCACACACCTGTCTATATAAGGTCCCACAGTTGACAGTGCATGTCAGAGCAAAAACCAAGCCATGAGGTGGAAGGAATTGTCCGTTGAGCTCCGAGACAGGATTGTGTCGAGGCACAGATCTGGGGAAGGGTATCAAAACATTTCTGCAGCATTGAAGATCCCCAAGAACACAGTGGCCTCCATCATTCTTAAATGGAAGAAGTTTCGAACCACCAAAGACTCTTCCTAGAGCTGTCCGTCCGGCCAAACTGAGCAATCGGGGTAGAAGGGCCTTGGTCAAGAAGGTGACCAAGAACCCGATGGTCACTCTGACAAAGCTCCAGAGTTCCTCTGTGGAGATGGGAGAACCTTCCAGAAGGACAACCATCTCTGCAGCACTCCACCAATCAGGCCTTTAGTGGCCAGACGGAAGCCACTCCTCAGTGACGGCACATGTCAGCCCCATGACATCTCCTTTTGGAGTTTGCCAAAAGGCACCTAAAGGACTCTGACCATGAGAAACAAGATTCTCTGGTCTAATGAAACCAAGATTGAACTCTTTGGACTGAATACCAAGCATCACGTCTGGAGAAAACCCGTCACCACTTAGCCAATACCATCCCTAGGGTGCAGCATGGTGGTGGCTGCATCATGATGTGGGGATGTTTTTCAGCAGCAGGGAATGGGAGACTAGTCAGGATCGAGGGAAATATGAAAGGGTGCAAAGTACAGAGAGATTTCTTATGAAAAACTGCTCCAGAGCGCTCAGGACCTCAGACTGGGGCAAAGGTTCACCTTCCAACAGGACAACAACCCTAAGCGCACTTAGTAGAGCTGGCCTGGTCTTACGCCATAAACGTGTCACTACTTTCAACTAATAAAGACACTTACTGACAAGGAGACTGTCCTTGGAGGGGTATGGGATGGCTATGGGGCCTCCAGGTCCCCCCGGTCCCACCCTCTCCAGAGCCCCAGTGGCAGGCTGCGGGGTCCGGGTAGAGGGGTGGGCGGTAGTGGGCTGCTCCGCAGAAGGTTGGGCCTTGCCTCTCTGTCTGGGAAACTTTGTCTGAGTCATAGGAACTGCCTTGGAGGGGGTGTCTGGGAGAGAGAGAGAATAAGAGAGCAGAAGAGAGAGACAGACATTGTTATTATTGTGGTGTAGATAACGTTTTATATATAGCGACACACATCTATGGAAAAGTAACTGAAATTTAATAAAATTCATAGGCTCACTTGATTGTTTGACCTCTGACACTTCCTGTTTGGCAATGACTGAGTGAAGGAAGTCAATCTCTTCATCTAGATCAGAGAAGGCTGTCACTTGACCTGAGGAGAAAGACATTGGCAGATTTAAGAATGAGTCCATATGCACATCATGCCTTTGTTCAGGATATCTTATTATATGTATGTATATTGTGCTTCTACATTTTGTGAGTTTTGTATTTGTGTTTATTAAGGATCCCCATTAGTTCTTGCCAAGGCAGCAGCTACTCATCCTGGGGTCCAACACAATTAAAAACATTACATGACATTCATAACGATTTTAACAACACATTAAGTGTGTGCCCTCAGGCCACTACTCTACTACTACACAATACAAGATCCATGTGAGGGAGAGAGGGTGTGTTATCATGTTTCTGTGTATGCGTGTGTCTGTGCCTGAGTGTGTGTCTATTCACAGTCCCCGCTGTTCCATAAGGTATATTTTTAAAATCTGATTCTACTGCTTGGATCAGTTACCTGATGTGGAATAGGGTTTCATGGCTCTATGTAGCACTGTGCGCCTCCCTTAGTCTACTCTGGAATTTGGGATTGTGAAGAGACCTCTGGTGGCATGTCTTGTGGGGTATGCATGGGTGTCCGAGCTGTGTTTAAGTAGTTTAAACAGACAGCTCGGTGCATTCAGCACGTCAATACTTCTTACAAAAATAAGTAGTGATGAAGTCAATCTCTCCTCTACTTTGAGCCAGGAGAGATTGACATGCATCTTATTAATGTTAGCTCTCCATGTACATTTAAGGGCCAGCTGTGCTGCCTTGTTCTGAGACAATTGTAAAGTCCCTCTTTGTGGCAGCTGAACAGACAACTGGACAGTAGTCCGGGTGCAACAACACTAGGGCTTGTAGGACCTTGATAGTGTTGTTAAGAAGGCAGAGCAGTGCTTTATTATTGACAGACTTATCCCCATATTAGCTAGTGTTGCATCAATATGTTTTGACCATGACAGTTTACAACCCAGGGTTACTGCAAGTAGTTTAGTCACCTCAAATGGCTCTACTTCCACATTATTCATTACAAGATTAAGTTGAGATTTAGAGTTTAGTGAATGATTTGTCCCAAATACAATACTACATTTTTGAAATAATTAGGACTAACTTATTTCTTGCAACCCATTCTGAAACTAACTGCCGCTCTTTGTCACTCGCTTTAGTAGCTGAAGTGTATAGTGTTGAGTCATCCACATACATAGACACACTGGCTTTCAGTGGTATGTCATTGGTAAAAATTGAAAAAAAGTAAAGGGCCTAGACAGCTGCCCTGGGGAATTAATTATTCTACCTGGATTATGTTGGAGAGGCTTCAATTAAAGAACACCCTCTGTGTTCTGTTAGACAGGTACCTCTATCTACAATATAGCAGGGGATGTAAGGCCAAAACACACAAGTTTTTCCAGCAGCAGACTATGATCGATAATGTCAAAAGCCACACTGAAGTCTAACAAAACAGCTCACATAATCTTTTATCATCAATTTCTCTCAGCCAATCAGTCATTTGTGTGTATCAATGATGTTGCTCTTGCTGCGGGCGATTCCCTGATCCACCTCTACGCACCATTCTATATACTTCCGGACCGTCCTTGGACACTGTGCTATCTAACCTCCAAACGAGCTTCAATGCCATACAACACTCCTTCCGTGGCCTCCAACTGCTCTTAAACGCTAGTAAAACCAAATGCATGCTTTTCAACCGTTCGCTGCCTGCACCTGCACGCCTGACCAGCATCACCACCCTGGATGGTTCCGACCTTGAATATGTGGACATCTATAAGTACCTAGGTGTCTGGCTAGACTGCAAACTCTCCTTCCAGACTCATATCAAACATCTCCAATCGAAAATCAAATCAATAATCGGCTTTCTATTCCGCAACAAAGCCTTCTTCACTCACGCCGCCAAACTTACCCTAGTAAAACTGACTATCCTACCGATCCTCGACTTCGGCGATGTCATCTACAAAATTGCTTCCAACACTCTACTCAGCAAACTGGATGCAGTTTATCACAGTGCCATCCGTTTTGTCACTAAAGCACCTTATACCACCCACCACTGCAACTTGTATGCTCTAGTCGGCTGGCCCTCGCTACATATTCGTCGCCAGACCCACTGGCTCCAGGTCATCTACAAGTCCATGCTAGGTAAAGCTCCGCCTTATCTCAGTTCACTGGTCACGATGGCAACACCCATCCGTAGCACGCGCTCCAGCAGGTGTATCTCACTGATCATCCCTAAAGCCAACACCTCATTCGGCCGCCTTTCGTTCCAGTTCTCTGCTGCCTGTGACTGGAACGAATTGCAAAAATCTCTGAAGATGGAAACTTATCTCCATCACCAACTTTAAACATCTGCTATCTGAGCAGTTAACCGATCGCTGCAGCTGTACATAGTCTATCGGTAAATAGCCCACCCATATTTACCTACCTCATCCCCATACTGTTTTTATTTATTTACTTTTCTGCTCTTTTGCACACCAATATCTCTACCTGTACATGACCATCTGATCATTTATCACTCCAGTGTTATTAACCTGCAAAATTGTAATTATTCGCCTACCTCCTCATGCCTTTTGCACACAATGTATATATAGACTCCCCTTTTTTCTACTGTGTTATTGACTTGTTAATTGTTTACTCCATGTTTAACTCTGTGTTGTCTGTTCACACTGCTATGCTTTATCTTGGCCAGGTCGCAGTTGCAAATGAGAACTTGTTCTCAACTAGCCTACCTGGTTAAATAAAGGTGGAATAAAAAAAATTAAAAAAGTGCCATGCATGTTGAATGCCTTTCCCTAGAAGCGTGCTGAAAGTCTGTTGTCAATTTGTTTACTGTAAAATAACATTGAATCTGGTTCAACAGAATTCTTTCCAAAAGTTTACTAAGGGTTGGTAACAGGATGATCGGTCTGCTATTTGAGCCAGTAAAGGGGGCTTTACTATTCTTGGTTAGCGGAATGACTTTTGCTTCACTCCAGGCCTGAGGGCACACACTTTCTTGTAGGCTTAGAATGAAGATATGGCAAATAGGAGTGGCAATATCGTCTGCTATTATCCTCAGAAATGTCCCATCCAAGTTGTCACCCAGGTGGCTTGTCATTGTTGATAAACAAAAATATATTTTCACCTCTTCCACACTCACTTTTCGGAAGTTCAAAGTTCAAAGTTACAATGCTTGTCTTTCATAATTTGGTCAGTTAGTGTTTACCTATTTAGTAGTGTTTGTTGCTGGCATTTCATGCCTAAATTTGCTAATCTTGCAGATGAAAAAAATCATTAAAGTAGTTGGCAATATAAGTGGGTTTTGTGATGAATGAGTCACCTGATTCAATGAATGATGGAGGGGAGTTTGCCTTTTTGCCCAAAAATGTAATTTAAGGTGGTAACCATATGACAGAACAGAGTGTGGGCGCGTGTGAGCAAGCATTAGAAGAAACAGGACATCCTGTTGTGTGACTGCAAGTGCATGAAGCAATCCATGAGAGAGCCAGAGAGCCCGTGAGTGTGTGTGTGCGCGTGTGTATAAATGTGTTTGTGTGTGTGTGATAGAGAGTGTGCCGGTGTGTTGTTTGTTTGGGCAACAGTGAAAGAGAGACAAAGCCAGGGTGTTGTTTAACAGCTCTTTTGGCCAGACAGTAGGCCACATTCCAGGACTAGGCCACAGTTCTCCCTGGTTACCGGTATACATAGTGTGTGTGTGGCCAGGGGTTGAAGCACCGCAGGGGGCTTGTGCAATCACCCCGCCCCTCTGTCTCAGCCCTGCTCCCTCTCACACACAAGTCCCTAAATCTCACTCAGCTGAGTGCTAATGGTGATAATCTCTCCCTCCCCAAGGTTACTCTAAAAGACCAGGTAATTCTACACTGTTTACGTGATAAGCTAAATATGATTCAGATTCAATATTTAATTACTATAGTGAGACATCATGAGCCATATCACCAACTAAGCCACTTCTTTGAAAATGCTTAGTAATGTCTCATTGTGTTTGTATTAACGTGAGCGCCGTGTTATTAATGATTAAGGTGTTGTCCTCTACAGAAGGGTGGCCATCTGGCGGTGGTAATGTGCGTGATGTGATGTGACGGCACTTTCAGTCTGTGCTTTGTTACTTTCTCACCCCATTCTATCCCATTTAGTGTGATCCACAGCAGGTGTCAGTGGGTCATGCCATCTGTACTTTGCAGGTGGTGGAGTGCTCCAAGTGTGCTAACTTAAACAACATTTGAGGAAAATTTCAACATTTGAAAGAAAAAGAGAACAGTCCTGAGATTTTGTGTTGGCATGAGTACTTGAGTGAGAGGGTACATAGAAGAATCAGTGAGCATGAACCACAAAAAAGGGAGCATAAGGGTATGTATTTATATATGTTTGTTTGAGTGGGAGTGTGTAGTAGATAGAGAAAATAAGAACGGGGAAATTGGTGTGTGTGTGTGTGTGTGTGTGTCAGTAAACCCACACACACTGACTAAGCATACACCTCTCCATGCATCAGAGAGGAGGTTTTGGCACCAGGTTGATAATTAACCATAACCCAAGAGGTGCCAAGAGGGATGTAAGGTGCACTAGCCTTGAGCGTGGGTAAGAGAGGGCTTGACAACGTGCTGGGTTGGAAATGACAGCGATTAGTGTGGACAAAATGGAGAAAAGGGGGGGGGGGGTTAGTAGTACAGAACTAGGCTGATTGCACACTCCAGCACAGTAGGTGGCGGCATGCACCTTAAACGTTTGTTTGCGGACTGCCATGATATCATAGAAGTAGAAGAAGAGGGATGTACGTTTATGAAAACAAACACTAAACAGTCAGACTCTTTTATTCCTATCATCTCTATCCACCCTTTTCCCACCCTGGCTGGGCCTTAGTTATACATCAGGACAACACATTCAGTTACCTATCATTTCCCATCACAACATAACGACCAAATTTGTCATTTGTATTTACAGTCAAAGGACCTGCCCTGCTCTTGTTTGTGAACTGAAGGAATGGGTATTGAAGGTGAATAAAAGTATCTAATGGATATGTAAATTAAACTTATTGACACTTTTTTCTAATTGTTTACCAGATTGAATGAGTATAATACCTGACCGAATAGTTGAATTCAGACCCACACATAACCAAACAGTATGCATTATTTCATCAATACATAGCTTGCAATAGTACAAAAAGATATTAGTCTCACTAGCTAGGTTTCCATCCAATTGGAGACAGATTTTCATGCAAATATTTTAGGGTCGGCATTAAAAAAAAAAAAGAGCAATAATTTACCATTAAATGTCAAATGTGCCTACTCTGGTCCTGGCACCTGCGCTCTAGCCAACAGCTCACATATACAGTGTGGGTAGGCTGTGCTAGTCTACACAATGAGATTATTATGGATAAGAGCAATAACATTTTTTTTGTTGTCAAATGGCAGTCAAGCATCGATCACCATGTCAGCGGAATAAGACCCTCGAGATTTATTGGAAAGCAGCATCAAGCGAATCATAGTGCTCTTTCACCACGCTGTGAAGTGCATCATAATTTATTTCATTTGTAGCCTAATAAACTGCATGGATTCCCGAGTCGTAGTGGTAGGATCACACCCCATATCATCGCGTGACTCCAAATTTACTTCGATATGATGGTTATTATATCAGTATTTGAGCATAAAGGCATTTCCACCGCCATTTCCTGCATAATTAATTTTACAGAAACAAAAAGATCCCATTTCGAACAAACAAATTCTGTCTAAACGTATAAAATGACACCGAAACTGCCTGTTTCCGTCACAGCTGTCATTACTTTTTTTTATATACGATATGACTTCTCACATAAAAACTGGACGGAAATGTGGTTTCCTGACTAATATTTCTCAGGGGGTGGGGAATTTCTCAGGGGTTCATTCTTAGGGTCTACTGCTGCCCTCTTGTGGCTATGAGAACAATGTGCCGGTGAGTATTTTCAATCGGACCTCTTCCATATTTATTTTTAAGGCAAGTCAGTTAAGAACAAATTCTTATTTTCAATGACGACCTAGGAACAGTGGGTTAACTCCCTTGTTCAGGGGCAGAATGACAGATTTCTACCTTGTCAGCTGGGGATTCAATCTAGCAACCTTTCGGTTACTGGCTCAATGCTCTAACCACTAGGCTACCTCCATACAGTGCACTAGGTTAGATGGGCAATCATTTTCACCGGAATGTTAGCAGCTATAGCTTCTTCTTGACCACACATGGTAAAGCCTGTTGACCCAAGCCTATATTTGGGTCAGAGGTACTTGGTCAACATCCATAACATGTCTTGGTTAACTATTCCATCCTCAACATTGCAACAACCCATTTTTCTCTCCATGGTGACACTCATCGTAGCTACATAAAACACATTTTCAAGTGAATAATTCCTGAACACCAAACTCCCAAGAGTATTGTCCCTTGTACAGGTGTCTATCAAATTCCATCAACCCTAGTAGTCACCATGTTAAACAGAATATTGAAATAAAGGACTGCACTATTTTTAAATGAGCATCACTACCCCTCAACGACTCCTCAACACATTTCCCATCAGGACTAACATAGTCAGAGCTCCACACTGAATCAACCAATAGCATGGCATTGAATAACATGCCTGATTCCTAATGGATTGTCAACAGCTGTCATTAGGCTCCATTAGAGAGCTTCATTAGCTTTGCTTAGCCCCCTATGCATCATCCCTCCCCGCACCCCATCTCTAGAGGGTCTCCCTGTTCCCCATGTCCAGCTCCTGATCTATTATTAGCCTCTATGTCTGACTATGGAGGGGTCAGTTTGACCACAGCTTTACCTGCTGTTGATGACCACACGTCCCTGTTTCTGAGTAGAGCTCTGCCCTCAGTACATACTGTGTGTATACATATCCAGTTCTCCTGACTGGTTGCCAGCCTTATTACCAGACAGGGCCCATAGCTCCAGTGTTTACCTATGGAAGTGTATGCCTTGATGTCAAACACAGGCTTGTCTTACACACACAAAGAGTACTGTTCACTAACTGTACTGACTTAGCTACTGTAATTGACCTACCCTCTCGCCTCTGCTCCTCATGGCGGCCACTGTAAAACCAGTGAATAACAGTACTACTCTTCCCATTCTGAGAAGATACATATTGTACCTACCACCGGTGGCTGGTGGCACCTTAATTGGGGAGGGTGGCTCATAGTAATGGCCGGAACAGAGTTAATTGAATGGTATCAAACACAGTTTCAAGTGCTTAATACCATTCCATTCACTCCATTCCAGACATTATTATAAGCCGTCCTCCCCTCACCAGACTCCTGTGGAACCTACCCATGACAACTTTACCTACAAAGCATGGCACCTACACTCAAATATCTGTGTATTAGTGTGTGTGTGTGCGTGCACGTGTGAAAGAGAAAACAAGAGAGTGTATGCTCATGTATGCGAGTGTGTTTGCGTTTGTGTCAATTTGTAAATGTGTGTATTACATGTTGCTGTGAAGAGTGTATTTGCTTATTTTGTGTATACCAGTGGAGGCTTCTGAGGGGAGAACGGCTCTTAAGGACTGGAACGGAGCCAATGGAATGGCATCAAACCATGTGATTGATGTATTTGATACCATTCCACCTATTCCCCTCCAGACATTATCACAAGCCCGTCCTCCCCAATTAAGGTGCCACCAACCTCCTGTGGTGTATACTGATGTGCATCCTGTTGCTCTCTCATACATAATCTAAGACATCCGAGTTGTTAGATTTAATAATGTATCCGTTTCGGCTCCACTGGGTCACATAAGCCTCTCCCTGGTCCTGCTGTGTCTGGATGGGTTCATCTCTCCATGGACAACAGCCTCTGTCTACATGTGTACTGGAAAAAACATCCATAAGCTTCCTCAATAGACACAGCCTATGGAGATAAGATCTTGCAAAAAAATAAGCACAAATATGTTTAGCACATAAAAGGTAAGGCTTTGGATGGTGACGTGTCCAGGTTGCTCTGATTAGGAGCACATCTCCATTGATGTACACCTCATCCTGTACATGGGGGCTGAATCCCAAATGGCACCATATGGGCCCTGGTCAAAAACAGTGTGCTATATACAGGTTGTCCTGGATGCAGAACTGAGCGATTTCCCGTTTGATAGGCCAGCTATAAAGTCAAAATTGGCTATATTTTAAAGATTCATGAAAAAGTGGTCTTAATTTAAGGTTAGGGTTAGGCATTAGGCTTACCAGTGTGGTTAAGTTTAGGGTTCAGGTTAGGGTAAGGTAAAAAAAAATTCTAAATTTATAATTTTGTGGTTGTGCCAGCTAGTGACCACTCTGCAGAGCTGCTTCCAGAATAAGATTCATGACAAAAAACACTAACCTGTGCACGATATAGGAAATAGGGTAGTATTTCAGACATAGCCAGCAGTCTCTGACCACAAGGTAGGCTCCCCACAGGGTCAGTTTGTTCTAGCCAGCCCTCACAGGTTTATGTAACCTAGCCCAGTGGTCTGTAGCACTCATACCACACCACCACAACGACCTAGCCTTCACAATACACACTTCACACACACCGCTTCTGCTTCGTGTCAGAAGTTCTGCCAATTAGATGCTCCTAGGTTGATAAACTCCCTCCACAAAGTTCTCGCTCTCCTTTTCATCTGCTCTTATTTTTCTTTCTCTCATATCTCTCTGTGTGATGCCATGACCCCTAATCTAATGTCCTCATATCTCTCTGTGTGATGCCGTGACCCCTAATCTAATGTCCTCATATCTCTCTGTGTGATGCCGTGACCCCTAATCTAATGTCCTCATATCTCTCTGTGTGATGCCGTGACCCCTAATCTAATGTCCTCATATCTCTCTGTGTGATGCCGTGACCCCTAATCTAATGTCCTCATATCTCTCTGTGTGATGCCGTGACCCCTAATCTAATGTCCTCATATCTCTGTGTGATGCCGTGACCCCTAATCTAATGTCCTCATATCTCTCTGTGTGATGCCGTGACCCCTAATCTAATGTCCTCATATCTCTCTGTGTGATGCCGTGACCCCTAATCTAATGTCCTCATATCTCTCTGTGTGATGCCGTGACCCCTAATCTAATGTCCTCTGCTGCAGACCCAACTAAATTATTAATCCTGGAGAGAAACACACACAGAGAGAGAAACACACACACACACAGAGAGACAAGGTAGAGGTGGCAGGGTAAGAGATAATATCTCCCTCTTCCTCTCTATTTCTCCTCTCCCTCAATATCTTTCACAAACCATGGCATGCCTTGTAAAATCACTGGGCAATATTTTTTTTTTATTTATTTCCACGGAGCAACGCTTTTACAGAATGAAATTAGATTGTATGAAGGAGCCAGAGAGAGTGAAAGAGGGAGAGATGGAAGGGGAGAGTAACAGAGAGAAAGGGAGAGGGAGAGAGATGGAAGGGAGAGAGAGAGATAGAGAGAGTGAGATATGCAGGAGAGAGAGATGCATGCAGTAATCTGGGTGATTAAATGCGGTGGTCATCTGTCTGTGGGCAGCAGGAGCAGGGATTAGAGAAACACAGGATCAAACTACAGCGCACAGAGAGAGGGAGAAATAAGGACAGATTGACGCAGAGAGCTGAAGAGATCGAGGGAAAGAGAGGAATGAAGAGATCAATAGGGAGAAGGAGGGAGAGGAATTGATAAGGAAGGCGATAGAGTAAAAAAAAGGGGTATCAAATAAATATAGAAGAGGGAGATTGAGAGTGAATGCAGCAAGCAAGGAGGGGGACTGGGAGAGTGAGGGAGGAGGAGAAAGAGGAGCAGTGAGGGTTTCCTGTCTGTGTCACTGTGGCTCACTATGCTCACTCTTAAAGCACAGAGTTAGTTACTCATGGCTACGCCACGGACAAAGGCACACGTACACACACGCATCCAATTAAACGGCAGCCTCTCTGCATCAGCTCATGAACCACTGCGTTTGACCTAACCCCATAACCCATGTCTGGATGCTCAGAGATCTGTAGCTTAACACAGGTTGTGTCCCAAACAGCACTCTATTCCCTACATAGTAAACTACAAAGGGGTCAACGTAGTGCACTATGTAGGGAATAGTGTGCCATTTGGGATGCAGCCACAACCAGGGAAAGGATGATGATCGATGTTCATTGAACATACGTAGAAAATGACCCTGTGTTGTTGAAGCAGCTTCATCAAATAAATTCAATAACATATTTCGTAAATTACCCAAATCCCCTTGCTTTCCTACATTATAATGGAGATTGTGGGGCTTTTTGAGTGTGCATAATGTGTGTGTAATATCTAGACCAACATACCATGGTGATGGCGCCTCTTCCTTGCTACACACTGTCCTTCCTCGTTCTCTTCCAATGGGGTGAGGCAGGGGCCGCAGTAGGAGGTGCCAGGTTTGCAGAAGTGCCGCCCCTCACGGGCACAGTCTATGTGGTATGGGCACTTACCCCCAGCTAAATAGAAAAAGAGAGCCAGGCGTTAGATAACACTTTTGCTCACCTCCTCTAACAGGACATACTGAATTATGGTCATCATGATTCTTATGGAGTGTGTGTGAGAGGACAGGAACATGAGTGTGTCACATCATCCCCCAGGTGTCATGACAAAAGAGGCTGCTTGGAGATGACAAGATGCCATGTAGTCATGACAACTGATTGAATTAAAGATGAATTGACGCACCAGTGGCAAACAACATTTTATTATGTACAATGTAGAGGGATTTCGAATAGCAAAACCTTCTGACTGTGCTATTGTCTTCATTGCATGAACATAATGTATTGGTTAGAACTCTGTTTTCAGACACAGACCCAAGCTATTGTATTCACATTGTGCTGAATTTAAAAACAGTTACCAGGGAACTGAGGAGACCTGCTGAGGGGAGGACGGCTCATAATAATGGCTGGAACGGAGCGAATGGTATTTCATACCATTCCACTTATTGCAGTCCAGCAATTACCATGAACCCATCCTCTCCAACTAAGGTGCCACCAACCTCCTGTGACACTCAAACATCTTCACCTGTTCCCTGGCTCAATTGACCTTAGAAAAGGTCGTCCTTCCAACCTGCAGTGTCATCTATCAAAATGATTGAAAGAATATACAATTATACCTTCAAGGCCTAGATCATGATGTTCTGATGATCAGGATTATAAACCAGGTTGACAGCATGAATGCTTGAATAATTCTCCAATCTGTGATTATCAACATCCCTATCTAGCCATACAATAGATATCTAAAGTGTAAGCATTGGCACACACACACACACACACACACACACACACACAGAAAGTGGGTCACAAAGTGCATTTTGTTGTAGAGGGTAGGCAAGGACATAGCAATAGACTTAGCAGCCTATCAGGGCTTAAAGAGGCAGAGTTTCACAATTAAAAAAAAAACTTTATTTAAGTAGGCAAGTCAGTTAAGAACAAATTCTTATTTACAATGACGGCCTACCGGTGAAGAGTGGGTTAACTGCCATTCATGGGCAGAATGACAGATTTTTACCTTGTCAGCTCAGGGATTCGATCCAGAAACCTTTTGGTTACTGCCTCAATGCTCTAACCACTAGGCTCCCTGCCGCCCCAGAGTGGTACAGTAACCATGGGCTTTTACAAGTGCACAGTACAGAAGGAGGGTATTCATAGAAACGCATGCCCCCTAGGCTGCTGCAGAACTACATCTGTTGCCATAATGACCTCCATGGCAACAGGATCTCTGACATCAGGAGGTGTGAGTCACAGTAGTGTTTATGTTAGTGTGTATTGTATGTCAGTGGAGGCTGCTACAGGGAGGACAGCTCATTAGAATGGCTATATAATGAGTTCCACTTATACCGCTCCAGCCATTAACATGAGCCCGTCCTCCCCAATTAAGGTGCCACCAACCTCCTGTGCTGTATGTGGGTATGTCATAGGCTGTGTCCAAAATCTGTATTGCCCACTACTTACTGCATACTGTGTACTAATCTTACAACATACTGTTTAGTAAAAATGAATGCAGTAAGAAACAAATATCAGCATACTAGGCTCATCCTACTGACAATGCGTCATCTAATCCGCAATCTCGTTGATTCCCGCCATTCGTTAATTTTGGTATAGCGGGTCCCCTCAGCTGATTGTCAGCCGTTGTCTCGAAAGACGATTCTATTCCTTAATAGTGTGCAGCGAATTCTGCTAGATGTGTACGACATCCTGGCATTTATATCACTTAGATCGCTCATGTTCATGCATAGGCTATTTAGAATGCAAGTACGGGTTTTCGGACACGGCCTGAGTATTACGTGTGTGTATAAAATAATTGGTGTTTTCACTTAAGGAGTGCACCACTATGCCACCCACCTCCAGCTTGCCTGTCTTCCCTACTCACTGGCCTGTCCTTCTGAAGGTGGCAGTGCTTATGTTACCCAGGCCACACTGGGATCATGCACTGTTGACTGCTCCCACATGTGATGTGGCTTTGGAGGCCACATATCCTGCCCTTTGAAGGATTTTAATCCCAACTTCCCTTCGTGTATATATATATATATATATATATATCTGTCTGTCCACTTCTCTCCATCCATGGTTATTTTCATCAAATTGTGCCAGATCATTTTTTTTCTTCTTCTCTGACTCTTATTGCTCTTCCTTGATCTGAGGATTTGTTCAGAGTGCCAAGGTGTCACCTGGATCATTCACACAATGGGACCCAGATCATGACAAAAAAATGCAGTGCGTCTTCAGACAAGGAACTATTTACTTTATAAAACGACACCCATCTCTCTTTACTGCTCCATATCACATATTTCTGTCTGGCTTGACTGATGTCATTATGGCAGCATACACTGAGTATACAAAACATTAAGAACACCTGTCCTCCCATGACATAGGCTGATCAAGTGGATCCAGGTGAAAGCTATTATCCCTTATTGATGTCACCTGTTAAATCCACTTCAGTGTAGATGAAGGGTAGGAGCCAGGTTAAAGGATTTTTAAGCCTTGAGACAATTGAGACATGGATTGTGTATGTGTGCCAATCAGAGGGTGAATGGGCGAGACAAAAGGTGTTCCTAATGTTTGGTATACTTAGTGCAGTACCAAATAAATATATCTGAAAGCATTGTTCAGATCATTATATCTGTGTTGCCTCTGTATGTTCTGTGGTGTAAGTATCATTAGCCTGCAGTTCTGCTGTAGTTTTTTTTAAAGCAGGAAGTTAATGGTTGCACAGAAAATTGCAGCCCTGAATACGGATCTTTAAGCTTTACTAACACACACACCAAGTGCATCTTTCCCAGCTGAAGCACCACTTCTTCGCTGTGGGTCATAATGGTAGTGAATTAAGAGCTAAGTGCATCATCAGCCCAAGATACCACAGCATGAAGCAATTAAAGGAGAATAGTCTGAGTCACACCTAAGGCACTTCATTAAACCTGCGACTGAGGTGGGTGGAAAGAAAGAATGGTGAGAGAAAGAGAGGAGGGAGAGGCTTAATACAGAAGAGCTCATTGCTAGAGCATCGCTACCGAGGCATGTGTGGAGACACTGAAAGGCTCTAGTCAAAAGAAGTGCACTATGTAAGGGAAAAATATGCACTGTCTATAGGGTCTTCTGTGAGACAGCGTCCTATACACTTTCCCTTTTTGTCCTCATCTTGTCGATCGCCACAAACACAATGTGATTACAGAAGGAGAGAATATCAATAAACCATAGGCCAGGTTGTCACTTCACCATGCCTCCTACACCCCTCACTAATTAGGAAACATGAAGATCTCCGAGAGAGAGAGGCAGAGAGAGAGAGAGAGAGAGAGAGGCAGAGAGAGAGACAGAGACAAGGCAGAGAGAGGCAGAGAGAGAGACAGAGAGGCAGAGAGAGAGGCAGAGAGAGAGAGAGGCAGAGAGAGAGAGGCAGAGAGAGAGAGGCAGAGAGAGAGAGAGAGGCAGAGAGAGAGAGAGAGAGAGAGAAGCAGATAGAGACAGAGACACAGAGAGAGAGAGAGAACCATTCGGTCAGGTGGGACCAGAGGTGTAAATACAGTTATGTAACACCAGAATAAGTCGATATGAGACATGAAAAATGACTATTCTAGCCATCTGCTGCCTGCCAGGCTGTGCAATCATAAACAGTTCCAAGAAGGGCAGAACAGCAAACAGTGCCATGACATGTGTACCACAGATGGTGAAAAACACTGATGTGGCAATGTTGACCGTTTATTGGCTTAAGGTGGTATCATCAGAAGTCATGAGAAACGCTGGCAAATTACACCAATCAATGCATAGGAGGATTGGAGTGGGCCTCCTATACAATTACATTTTTGTCATTTAGCAGAAGCTCTTATCCAGATGAAGTGAGACATACTGTATCAGTCATAGTAAGTTTTTGGAGGAAAATGTGCTATCTATCGGCAAACTCAGTGCTACTGTAACGGATGTGAAACGGCTAGCTTAGTTAGCGGTGGTGCGCACTAAATAGCGTTTCAATCGGTGACGTCACTTGACTGAGAACTTGAAGTAGTGGTTCCCCTTGCTCTGCAAGGGCTGCGGCTTTTGTGGAGCGATGGGTAACAATGCTTCTTGGGTGACTGTTGTTGATGTGTGCAGAGGGTCCCTGGTTCGAGCCCGGGTATGGGCGAGGGGACGGTCTAAAGTTATACTGTTACATTGATGCTGTTGACCCGGATCACTGGTTGCTGCGGAAAAGGAGGAGGAGGTCAGACTCCAGTCACCCAAGTCATAGACAGTTGTCTGTGCTACCGCACGGCAAGCGGTACCGGAGCGCAAAGTCTAGAACCAAAAGGCTCCTTAACAGCTTCTACCCCCATGCCATAAGACTGCTGAACAATTAATGGCCACCGGACTATTTACAGTGGCTTGCGAAACTCCCTTGGCATTTTTCCTATTTTGTTGCCTTACAACCTGGAATTAAAATGGATTTTTTTTGGGGGGGGGTGTGTATCATTTGATTTACACAACATGCCTACCACTTTGAAGATGCAACATATTTTTTCTTGTGAAACAAACAAGAAATAAAACAAAAAACAAACATAAAACTTGAGCGTGCATAATTAATTTGATTTTGATTTGTGATCCATTTTTTTTGCATAAGATGCGCCTCAATCCATCTCATCTGCCTGTCACACTTTCGCATCTGCCTATGTCACACTTTCGCATCTGCCTATGTCACACTTTCGCGTCTGCCTATGTCACACTTTCGCGTCTGCCTATGTCACACTTTCGCATCTGCCTATGTCACACTTTCGCATCTGCCTATGTCACACTTTCGCATCTGAGGTGAAAGATCTACAGCGGTGTTTATCAGTCCATGAGACATCTCAAAAACCAGTCTGTTATGACCTTCTGTGGAAAGACGAGACTCATGAACAAGATGGTGTTCTCCGTTTTGCTCTACGACCCCCACAAGCGTCTTGGACTTGTCTGAAGTCAGAACAGCCGATCTGCCAACTTCTGTCTGTAGCGTCCGAACAGTTTGGACTACACACTAATATGACCCCTCTGCGTAAAGGTGAGACTATCACAAACATGTACATGTCGGTTAGCTTGCACTAGAACGCCCACACATTTTTTTACGGAAGTATAGTATATACGGAGATGGTTTAGTGACACAAATAAGGTGTTTTAATACATGTAAAAATATATATTAAAAATCATGATCTTTCTTGTATCTCAGATATAGGACAGACACTTCTGAACATTTGGGGGGGACCATCTGTTGTTCCATGTAGTGAATATGTTATTCAATGCATTTGTATGGGCTAATATCTATAAGGCCAAAAATGTTTGATTACTTCAAGGGGTTTTACAATTCCAAATCAAATAGTAAAATGATCCTTGGTATGATCTTCTTAAAACAATTACATATAGCTTAGTAGTACACCTCTGACATAGACAGGGCTTAGACTCTTGCATGATCACTACAGAGGTGCACCATGTGCTGGGTACAATAAAAGGACACTAAAATGAGCAGTTTGTCACACAACACAATGCCACAGATGTCTCAAGTTTTGTGGGAGTGTGCAATTGGCATGCTGACTGCAGGAATGTCCACCAGAGTTGTTGCCAGATAATTTAATGTTAATTTCTCTACCATAGAGAATTTGGCAGTATGTCCGACCGGCATCACAACTGCAGGCCATGTGTAACAACGCCAGCCAAGGACCTCCACAGCCGGCAACTTCACCTGCTGGATCGTCTGAGACCAGCCACCAACTGTGGGTTTGCACAACTGAAGAATTTCTGTACAAACTGTCAGAAACTGTCTCAGGGAAGCTCATCTACGTGCTCGTCATCCTCACCAGGGTTTTGACCTGACTGCAGTTCGACGTCATAACCAACTTCGGTGGGCAAATGCTCACATTCGATGGCCAATGGAATGCTAGAGAAGTGTGCTCTTCAGGGATGAATCCCGGTTTCAACTGTACCGGGCAAATGGCAGACAGCGCGTTTGGATGTTTTCTGACGTCAACGTTGTGAACAGAGTGCCCCCATGGTGGGGTTATGGTATGGGCAGGTATAAGCTACGGACATTGTTGTGCCATTCATCCACCGCATAACCTCATGTTTCAGCATGATAATTCACGACACCATGTCACATGGATTTGTACACAATTCATGGAAGCTGAAAATTGTACAGTTCTTCCATGGCCTGCATACTCACCAGACATGTCACCCATTGAGCATGTTTGGGATGCTCTAGATCGACTTGTATGACAGCGTGTTCTAGTTCCCGCCAATATCCAGCAACTTCACACAGCCATTGACAAGTAGTTGGACAACATTCCACAGACCACAATCAACAGCCTGATCAACTCTATGCGAAGATGTCGCGCTGCATGAAGCAAATGGTGGTCACACCAGATACTGACTGGTTTTCTGATTCACACCACTACCTTTTTTTTCTTCCAAAGGTACTCGTGACAAATAGATACATATCTGCATTACCAGTCATGTGAAATCCATAGATTAGGGCCAAATACATTTATTTAAAATGGACTGATTTCCTTATATGAACTGGAACTCAAATCTTCGAAATTGTTGCATGTTGTGATTATATTTTTGTTCAGTGTAGTTTTGCTTGTTTCTATAAACGTCAGCTAGAATTGGACTTGTAGGGACTTGGGAGTGTTCAGAATCTTTATTTTTTTTTTTCAGACTACAAAAGCAATACTTTTGCTTTAACTGTCACCCTGGCCTGATATTATCTACAATATCTAGCTACTTCCCTCTACAGTAAGTTACTGCAGGAGAGCAGTGCCCGGCAAGCGGGACTGATAGGCACATTGTTCCATGTTGTTTTGCTGGCTTGCAGCGCAAACTCTTCCCATTGAGCAGTAGACTGTATCACGGTGACATCCAGGTGGTTACTACCAATATTACAAGTTATTTCTTGTGTTATTTCTGTAATCTTACTCTAAATAAAATCAAGTGGGATGGAACAACATTTCCACATTAGCTACCTACAGCGACACAGCTGCCCGGTGAAGCAACTGCTACCGAGTGGAAAGCAGCAGTGAGAAGCACCTCAATACAACACCGTTACACTTGTCATTACATTAGCTAATTGGCATGTAACAAGTTATTTCTCCCTTGTCCATTGAAATAAACTATTTTATTTTACCCGTTTTAACTAATGCCATGCTAATGTTGTTGCCAGTTAGCCAGCATAAACTAGCTATGCAGCTGGGAGGGCTCTTCAGGACGACTAACAGAACCGAATCCATTCGTCTCCACTCGACTCTCAGTTGCGCGACATACGCCATCAATTTGGGCACCGGGGGTGCCCGTATAGCCCTTCCCAGTAAGGAATGTCCAGAACTCTATGTGCCCTGGTCAAAAGTATTGCGCTATACAGGGACCCATTTTGGACAGACGCCTACTGTAACTGTACTTTCCCCCCCACCTGGTCTCAGAGCACTTCTTATTATGTACTCTACCAGTGTGTGGGGGTTGAGTATAGACTGGTGCAGTGGCGTGAGAGGGGGTGCAGGAAGCTGAAAGGGCAGCAGGGTTATGCTGTCCCATTGTGTGGAATTCCTGTCTCTAGTTAAACAGGAACTGAGCCATGCACGTCAAGTGGCTACAGCCAGCAGCCTCATGATGGACTGAAGATACCTTTGAAATGGATATGATTATCTGTTTCAGACAGTCTCTTGGATACACAGTGTATGATTACATCTGTATATGAAGTGTCACTTTTATATTTTACACAGCAAGGACGATCAAGTCGTTGATCGCAGCCCAATTTAAATTGATTAAGAAAATATAGATAGACCATGTAACAAACAGCCAGTACTCAGAGTATTATTTATTTAGTTAAATTCTATAACAATGGTCATGTCAAAGACATGTTTCAACCAAAAAGACATAAAAAAATGCTATGAAATAGAACAGAAGAACTACCCACATAAAAATACTAGTTTACTATAGTACTTATACATTTGCATAAACACTGCCCATTCCCCTTCCCATATTACCTATTTGTGTCACCTATGAGTGAGAAACCTACATGCCAAGCATATACCAAATACTGTGTTCCCTAACTTTTGACTTCTATGTTAAAGATAATAAAACAAAAACACTATAGTAAACACTACAGTAATGTCAGCGAAAAAAACACTACAGTAAATACTACCATATATTACCGTAAAGTCAGCAAAAACACTAAAATGAATACTGTAGTATATAAATATAGTAATACTACAGTATTTATACCCTTGCATACTATAGTATTTTTTTCATGAAGGGATGCCTAACTGTATTTGTTAAAGCTGACCGTCATTACGCATTATAGTCCTAGAAGGCCGGACAATTTCGCTTGGTTTACTGGGGGGGTTTCAAAACTCAGTGCAAAAAAGTCCCTATCAGACCAAGCTGTTCCTATTTTCATGATTTAGGTTCAGTCTGGTGATTCAACCATGACCCTGAAAAGGCCTGACAAGAGTCTGTAGCAATGGCACTTTCTTGATAAGTCCTTCAAATGTGTCAAAGAAGCAAAGATAGCCCTTGAGGCTCACACAGCACCTGTTTAAATACATTTACAGTGCAAGCACATACTCACGGTCACACAATCTCACAACATGACTAAAAATGACAAGAAAGTGAAATAATTTGTTCCTGAATAGCGGCCTTTTCACAATTTTATTCCAACCCCATAGTGTGGAAATAAACAGTACCAGTCAGAAGGTTGGACACACCTACCTACTCATTCAATTGTTATTTTTTTATTTTATTTTTTTACAATTTTCTACATTGTAGAATAACAGTGAAGACATCAGAACTAAAACTCAGCAAAAAAAAGAAGCCACCCTTTTTCCGGACCCTGTCTTTCAGAGATAATTAATAAAAATCGAAATAACTTCACAGATCTTTATTGTAAAAGGTTTAAACACTGTTTTCCATGCTTGTTCAATGACCCATAAACAATCAATGAACATGCACCTGTGGAACGGTCGTTAAGACACTACCAGCTTACAGACGGTAGGCAATTAAGGTCACAGTTATGAAAACTTAGGACACTAAAGAGGCCTTTCTACTGACTCTGAAAAACACCAAAAGAAAGATGCCCAGGGTCCCTCCTCATCTGTGTGAATGTGCCTTTGGCATGCTGCTAGGAGGAATGAGGATTGCAGATGTGGCCAGGGAAATAAATTGCAATGTCCGTACTGTGAGATGCCTAAGACAGCGCTACAGGGAGACAGGATGGACAGCTGATTGTCCTTGCAGTGGCAGACCACGTGTAACAAGACCTGCACAGGATCGGTACATCCGAACATCACACCTGCAGGACAGGTACAGGATGGCAACAACAACTGCCCAAGTTACACCAGGAACGCACAATCCCTCCATCAGTGCTCAGACTGTCCGCAATAGGCTGAGAGAGGTTGGACTGAGGGCTTGTAGGCCTGTTGTAAGGCAGGTCCTCACCAGATATCACCGGCAACAATGGCGCCTATGGGCACAAACCCACCGTTGCTGGACCAGACAGGACTGGCAAAATGTGGACCAGACAGGACTGGCAAAAAGTGCTTTTCACTGACGAGTCGCGGTTTTGTCTCACCAGGGGTGATGGTCGGATTCGTGTTTATCGTCGAGGGAATGAGTGTTACACCGAGGCATGTACTCTGGAGCGGGATTGATTTGGAGGTGGAGGGTCCATCACGGTCTGGGGCAGTGTGCCACAGCATCATCAGACTGAGCTTGTTGTCATTGCAGGCAATCTCAATGCTGTGCGTTACAGGGAAGACATCCTCCTCCCTCATGTGGTACCCTTCCTGCAGGCTCATCCTGACATGACCCTTCAGCATGACAATGCCACCAGCAATGCTGCTCGTTCTGTGCGTGATTTCCTGCAAGACAGGAATGTCAGTGTTCTGCCATGGCCCGCGAAGAGCCCAGATCTCAATCCCATTGAGAACGTCTGGGACCTGTTGGATCGGAGGGTGAGGGCTAGGGCCATTCCGGGAACTTGCAGGTGTCTTGGTGGAAGAGTGGGGTAACATCTCACAGCAAGAACTGGCAAGTCTGGTGCAGTTCTGGTGCAGAACTGGCAAATCTGGTGCAATGCCAAGAGTGTGCAAAGCTGTCACCAAGGCAAAGGGTGGCTACTTTGAAGAATCTCAATTATAAAATATATTTGGATTTGTTTAACACTTTTTTGGTTACTACATGATTCCATGTGTTATTTCATAGTTTTAATGTCTTCACTATTATTCTACAATGTAGAAAACAGTAAAAATTAAGAAAAAGCCTGGAGTGAGTAGGTGTGTCCAAACTTTTGACTGGTTCTGTATATACTGTAAAACACATGGGAATCAAGATTTTTACTGCACTGGGCCTTTAAACCTCAAATAGACAGCAAGTTTTACATTTCCTGCATAACTCACTCACTCACTCAAATTAGTAGAAATCATACAGCACAATATAGACAGCATTGAATTAAGATGCAGTGGGTTGAGTCTGGTTAAATGTCTCTGGATCAATATTAGGCATCCCATTGCCAGCTACACTACTGTTTTCCCTTGGGCTGGCTAGGAGAAACTGGCTTGCTTCATCTGAGGCTTCAGAGTTGTCATGGCAACAAGTCCCTGCCAGACCAATTGTGTTGTGAAAAAAAAAACATCCTTTCTTCCTCCTTGCCCCTTAGTCCTATCAAACAACATTTGTTCAGGAAGATTTGAATCAGGAAAAGGAATCAAGGAAAACAGATCATTATTAACTCCTTTCTGAGTGCTACTTAAGAGATTTTGAAAGCCTTTTTTTCGAAGGAATCTTTCTGAGAGCAACACCCTCCACTGTATACTATAGACCATTTTAATTTCTCTCTGCATCTATAGACTTGTACTACCATTAGTATACCTAATCTCGAAAAGGTATGACATTTATAGCTCACATTTGGCCAGGTTAATAATTATCTATGAGTTCTGGCTTATAGTTGAAACATCACATTGAAGCACTTACAATTTCAGAATACAGATGTAGGATCTTCATTTTATCACCCTGTAGCAGGAAAACTTTTCTGCAATACAGGATAATTCAAATTTGTAGTGTATTGTTTAAAGGCCCAGTGCAGTCAAAAACTAGATTTGATTGTGTTATATATATATATATATATATATATATATCTCCTCATTGAGGTTGGAATAATACGGTGAAATTGTGAAAATTATGATAATGTAGTGTAAGAGCTGTTTGAAAAGACCACCTAAAATGTCAACCTGTTTTGGTGATATTGAGTTTTGGCCTGCCTGGTGACATCACCTGGTGGTAAATTAGTTAATAGACCAATAAGAGAGAGTGCCAAAACTCTCAGTTGGATTGCAGAGTGAAGGACAACAGCCAACAAGTGCTCAGCGTATGTGGAAACTCCTTCAAGACTGTTGGAAAAGCATTCCAGGTGAAGCTGGTTGAGAGAATACCAAGAGTGTGCAAAGCTGCCAATAACAGTAATTAACTCAGACCACTCCCAGACAGATCTAGAACATTATTGTTTGAGAAATTGCTCTTTGCTAAGAAGCTATTTTTGTTCTTTATGACCACCAAGCAATCACAGTAAGGTACTTACTTGTTACCCAGAAATGATTTGATGTTGAGATTAAATAAACAAAAACAGCTGCCTTGCTGTAGCAAACTGGCTAAAGTTAAGCGTAAGGTTTGCTGCCAGCTGCCATGTGGGTTCAAGACCAGGATTTGAGTAATTTCACTGCCAAGTTCCTCATTCCATCTTTTTACTGTAATCACATATTCTTCTGACCCCTCCTGAACCTGTAACTGATCTCAGAGCATAGAACAGCATGTGGCCACTTATAGTCCTTGTATGGAGTACACATAACTGAATCTTATAAAAATGGTCAAGCCCCAAGACACACTTAAAAAAAACAGACATGGATAAGAGACCTGAAGAAGAGGAGTACATTATTGTCCATTTTCCTTTCCAAAATGTGTCTTATTTGGTTTCAAGCCAACCTCCTGAGAAACACACACATACACCCAAGGGGTTGGAAGCCAAGGTCAGCCACAGTGCAGGGCCCCTGGAGAAGATTACATTGTCCGTACTCTTCTAAAAAATACTCATAAGTATCTATCTAGGTTTCCATCGAACTGGGAACAGATTTTCATGCGTATAAAATATATATGCGCATTTTCCCACCAGATGTGTGTTTCAATCAAACTGACTTTTTGTGGGTAAAATGCTGTGCATGATGATGTAGTGCACATCAAATAAATGTTTAACCTTTGTAACGATTGTCCTTATGTTCAGTGGTGGAAAAAGTAAACAATTGTCATACTTGAGTAAAAGTAAAGATACATTAATAGAAAATGACTCAAGTAAAAGTCACCCAGTAAAATACTACTAGAGTAAAACTAAAATTATTTGGTTTAAAATATACTTAAGTATCAAAAGTAAATATAATTGATCAAATGTACTTAAGTAAAAGAAAAATGACAAATAATTTCTAATTGCTTAATTTAAGCAAACCAGACGTCACCATTTTCTTGTTTTTTACATTTACGGATAGCCAGGGGCACACTCCAACCAAACCTCAGACATAATTTCAGAACGAAGCATGTGTTTAGTGAGTCCTCCAGATCAGAGGCAGTAGGGATGACCAGGGATGTTCTCTGTTTAGTGAGTCCTCCAGATCAGAGGCAGTAGGGATGACCAGGGATGTTATCTTCATAAGTGAGTGAAAAAAAACTAAAATAGTGCCGGAGCAGACGTTTTACGTGCCCACAACAGATTGTGTTATTTTGTTAGTTTATCTGCGTTGTTTGTAACTTAGTTTTTTACTATTTTTGTACATAATGTTGCCGCTACCGTCTCTTATGACCGAAAATAACTTCTAGACATCAGGACTGTGATTACACACCATGGACTAGCAGAATCCTTTTTCTTCTTTCACGACTCTGACGAGCCTGAGGATATAGGGCTCCATCGGGAACAGGCCGCGACCCCAGTGATCTGCGTGAAGAGGAGGCGGAGAAAGAGAGTCTGGAGGGCGGGCTGCCTTCTGAGGAGTAGGAGGTGAGCGAATAAACCCCCACTCCCCTCAATTCCGCTCGCAAACATGCTATCTTTGGACAATAAAATGGATGAGTTATTGGTAAGATTAAACTACCAACGGGACATTAAAAACTAACATCTTATGCTTCACAGAGTCGTGGCTGAACAACGACAATCTCAACATACTGGTCTGGTTACACAATGTACCGGCAGGATAGAACAGCGGCGTCTGGTAAGACAAGGGGCGGCGGTCTATGCATTTTTGTAAACAACAGCTGGTGCACGATATCGAAGGAAGTCTTGAGCCATTGCTCACCTGAGGTAGAGTTTCTCATGATAAGCTGCAGACCACATTACCTACCGAGAGATTGTGTCTATATTCTTTGTAGCTGTTTACATACCACCACAGTCAGAGGCTGGCACCAAGATAGCATTGAATGAGCTGTATTCCGCCATAAGCAAACAAGAAAACACTCACCCAGAGGCAGCATGTCTAGAAGCTGGGGACTTTAATGCAGGGAAACTTAAATCAGTTTTACCTAATTTCTATCAACATGTTAAATGTGCAACCAGAGGGAAAATAACTCTGGACCACCTATACTCCACACACAGAGATGCATACAAAGCTCTCCATTTGGCAAACGTGAGCATAATTCTATCCTCCTGATTCCTGCTTACAAGCAAAAATTAAAGCAGGAAGCACCAGTGACTAGATCAATAAAAAAGTGGTCAGACGAAGCAGATGCTAAGCTACCGGACTGTTATGCTAGCACAGACTGGAATATGTTCCGGAATTCCGCCAATGGCATTGAGGAGTACACCACATCTGTCGTTGGCTTCATCAATAAGTGCATCGATGACGTCGTCCCCACAGTGACAATACATACCCCAACCAGAAACCATGGATTACAGGCAGCATCCGCACTGAGCTAAAGCTGCCACTTTCAAGGAGCGTGACTAACCGAGAAGCATAAGAAATCCCGCTATGCCCTCCGACGAACCATCAAACAGGCAAAGCTTCAATACAGGACTAAGATCGAGTCGTACTACACCGGCTCTGATGCTCATCGGATGTGGCAGGACCTGCAAACTATTACAGACTACAAACGGAAGCACAGCCAAGAGCTGCCCAGTGACACGAGCCAACCAGATGAGGTAAACTACTTCTATGCTTGTGTGATCACGCTCTTCACAGCCGATGTGAGTAAGACCTTTAGACAGGTCAACATTCACAAGGCCGCAGGGCCAAACGAATTACCAGGATGTGTACTGCGAGCATGCACTGACCAACTAGCAAGTGTCTTCACTGACATTTTCAACCTCTCCCTGTCCGAGTCTGTAATATCAACATGTTTTAAGCAGACCACAGTAGTGCCTGTGCCCAAGAAAACTAAGGTTACCTGCCTAAATAAATACCGACCCGTAGCACTCACGTATGTAGCCATGAAGTGCTTTGAAAGGCTGGTCATGGCTCACATCAACACCATCATCCCAGAAAGACCCACCCTAGACCCACTCCAATTTGCATACCGCTCCAACAGATCCACAGATGATGCAGTCTATTGCACTCCACACTGCCCTTTCCCACCTGGACAGAAGGAACACCCATGTGAGAATGCTATTCATTGACTACAACTCAGTGTTCAACACCATAGTGCCCTCAAAGCTCATCAATAAGCTAAGGAACCTGGGACTAAACACCTCCCTCTGTAACTGGATCCTGGAATTCCTGACGGGCCTCCACCAGGTAGTAAGGGTAGGTACTACACATCCGCCACACTGATCCTCAACACAGGGGCCCCTCAGGGGTGCGTGCTCAGCCCCCTTATGTACTCCCTGTTCACTCATGACTGCACGGCTAGGCACGACTCCAACCCCATCATTACATTTGCCGACGACACAACAGTGGTAGGCCTGATCACCGACAACGATGAAACAGCCTATAGGGAGGTGGTCAGAGACCTGGCCGTGTGGTGCCAGGACAACAACCTCTCGCTCAACGTGATCAAGACAAAGGAGATGATTGTGGACTACAGGAAAAAGGAGGACCGAGCACGCCTCCATTCTCATTGACGGGGCTGCAGAGTGGAGCAGGTTGAGAGCTTCAAGTTCCTTGGTGTCCACATCAACAACAAACTGTCATGATCCAAGCACATCATGACAGGCGTGAAGCGGGTACGACAAAACCTATTCCCCCTCAGGAGACTGAAAAGATTTGGCATGGGTCCTCAGATCCTCAAAAGGTTCTACAGCTGCAAAATCGAGAGCCATGTGACTGGTTGCGTCACTGCCTGGTATGGCAACTGCCTGGCCTCCGACCGCAAAGCACTACAGAGGGTAGTGCGAACGGCCCAGTACATCAGTGGGGCCAAGCTTCCTGCCATCCAGGACCTCTATACCAGGCGGTGTCAGAGGAAGTCCATGAAAATTGTCAAAGGCTCCAGCCACCCTAGTCATAGACTGCTCTCTCTGCTACCACATGGCAAGCAGTACCATAGCACCAAGTCTAGGTCCAAGAGGCTTCTAAACAGCTTCTACCCCCAAACCATAAGACTCCTGAACATCTAGTCAAATGGCTACCCAAACTATTCACATTGCGCCTCCCCCACCCCTCTCCACAACACTGCCACTTTGTTGTCATCTATGCATAGTCACTTTAATGAACTCTACCTACATGTACATACTACCTCAACTAACCGGTGCCCCGCACATTGACTCAGAACCGCCACCCCCCTGTATAGATTGTTATTTTTACTGCTTCCCTTTAATTACTTGTTACTCTTATCTCTTATCCGTATTTTTTGAACTGCACTATCAGTTAGGGGCTCGTAAGTAAACATTTCACTGTAAGGTTGTATCTGGCGCATGTGACTAATAAAATTGGATTTGAATTGGACCATTTTCCTGTCCTGCTAAGCATTCAAAATGTAATGAGTACTTGTAGGTGTCAGGGAAAATGTATGGAGTAAAAAGTACATTATTTTCTTTAGGAATGTAGTGGAACAAAAGTAGTCAAAAATAAAAATAGTAAAGTACAGATACCAAACAAAACTGCTTAAGTAGTACTTGAAAGTATTTTTACTTAAGTACTTTACACCACTGATTATGTCCTTGTCACCTAAGCTCTCTTGTGTGAGAGTTGGTGGTCGCATGCCGTCAATGGGTTTGTGCGCGCAAAACCTATAGTTGTGCATCGCCCACTATATAACTTAATGCTCATGTATTTATGACTAGGAAGTACAACTGTGATGTAATCATGTTTGAAGATGAAATCATGAGCGTTAAGCTTAAATGTAGATTCTTAACTTGTTATCCTCGTTTATTGAAGAGAGTTCCGGTTATTTCCTGGTCTGAGAATTGACGGCCAAACGGTGCTCGGTCGAGCACAGTTAATGAATGGTACATGTAATGCGGTAGTAGCTTATCCCGGGGGATGTACATGTTTATATCCCAGGTTGTATTTATGCTTAAAGCAAGTGGAGCAGCTTTATTGACATGTGTGCTGGTATGAAAACATGTTTATGAACTTATTAACATGTTGTATTGAATTTCCTGCATTGTTAATGTTAATTGATCATGATGTGATACGGTTCATCCTATTGGCTGATACCCACAATGTATGTGTATCTAAACCCTGTCATTTTCATTGTTTGGGATTGGACAGGGAACTGGTTGGCATGCTGCTGGGTTACAGTACATTTGGGGCCTGGGTTTTGTTTGAAGCGCTCTATTAGGTTGAGTTTGTATTCCTGTTGCAACATCCAGTTTGTTATTTTCTTATGTAAATATTTGTAGAGTTCCCTGGCTATCTTCACTTTTGCTAATAAAAGCCTCACCTGGGGCAAGAAAAGTAAAGACCTGCTGTTTCCGCCTCACTTAAAAATTGAACAGAATGGTCAATCTCACAGCCTTAAAGGAGAATTTTGGTTTTCTTCAACCAAATCTAAATTTTTTATGTAAATGGGGTGTTAGACATTTTTTTTTGCAATTTCACTTGTTTTTGAGAAACTTACCCCAAATACGTCCTTTTAGAAATGGACAACATACAATATACAAAATTACAAAACATATTAAGAAAAATTAATTTATCAACATAGGAGGTATCCAATCATTACTCTGAACTGATCAAGGGGGACCAGAACATCTCATATCAGAGAGCTCTGGAAGTTGTTCCACATAACGGGCACAAAAAACTAAAAGCAACTTTACCCAACTGTGTGGAGACCAAAGGGGCCTCCAGTGTTATCCAAGCCTGGTTGTGGTCAGTTTCTCAAAAACAAGTAAAATCGTAAAGAAAATGTGTCTGGACACTTCTATAACATTGCATTTACATAATTTAAAAAGATTTGGTTGTAAAAAAAAGCTACATTCTCATTAAAGTTTCCATGTACCGAATTAAAAGCAAACTTTCCCTATCTGGTTTCGGCACATGTTCTCTAGACAACAGTTTGCTGACAAAGTGGACAGGGTAGGTTATATGATGAATTATAAATAAGAGCAATATCATTTGTATTTGATAATTGCCAGCCAAGCGTCGATCATCATGTCACCAGCATTCATATAAAACCCTCAATAGTTATAGAACATTTGCATTAAGCTTATCACCGTCCAGCCCTTAACCGCCATGAAGTTCATCATAACTTATTTAATCTACCTATAAACGCATAATGTTTTTCCACGTCGTGGTAGTACAATGTATAGCATATCACTGCGTGACTCCAAGTTCACTTCAACATGATGGTTTATAATATAAATATTTTAACATGAAAGAGTTCCCACCGCCATTGTTGCATAACTGATTATACCGACACAAAAAGATCCCACCATGTCGAATGAACAACTTGTCTGTTGACATTTCTGAAATTGTACCAACACTTCATGTTTCCACCAAACCTGTCATGGTCATTTTTCATACAGCATGACTTTACTGTCATAAAACCTTCAATGGAAACATGGTTAGAGAGAGAGAAACAAAGAGAGAGAGAAAGAGACACCCCTTCAGTAGTGCAAGTCAGTGGTCTATGTGGGCCTGTCACAGTGTCAGTTCAGACCCTTAACTATTTCCATCTGCTCTCTCTGCCTGGCCCCAAAGGTGCTGCAAAATCTGGACAGTATCTGGGTCACAAAAGTGTGTGTGCGTGCGTGCATGTTATTTGTGACTAGCAATAACAGCTAAACTGTAATCTCTCCCTCTAACACAAGCAAGCCTCCAGGCGACTGATCACTGAATAGTGACAAGATTGCCAGAGAACCACACAAAGGCACTGCCTTTGCAATGACAAACCTGACATTTGAAAATAAAAAACACTGATGACAACAGGGAGAACCAGCTAAAAGTAGGGCCTGAGAGAGAATATGCTTTTTATGTGGTGTTGTTCATCAACAGAAGCCAGTTGAATAAGACAGCCGGCATTTTTACAGTGGAGAAGCCATCAGAAGACAAAAGTGGTGCCAATGCAAATACAGTTTGATTTATATGATGCATTTCCATCCCTGGCTTTCATTCTCTTTGACAGTACTCGGCTTACATAACATGAACATGTTAGCAATTCAACAGCCTGCTTATAGCCAATCAGGATGATGATACATCCATAACAACACCTAATGGTAAACATTGTCCGAATGCCTGAAGCCTTACTCGGAAACTTCAACAAGCAGTACAGGTCAACATACAGGAGGTCTGTGTGCACATGTATTGTAGAGATATACATTGCACACATCCCACCATTTTGGGATTATACTGTATATGCCAGAGTAGAGTTACACTACACTAAAGAGTGTACGAGTGTATTTAAGTTATTGTGTGGAACTGCATGAGTGTATAAGATTTAAAGAGTGGATGCATGCCACTGCTAATGGAGGGATGTGTGTGATTAGTCCAGCAAGATAAAGAGATTGTGTGTGTTAGTGTCCAGCTTTTGTGTTGCTCATAGGGCCTCAGTGTGAATAGCTCTCTCATCACCAGTCAGTCAGTCAGTTCCTCTCATCATCAGATAATATTCATTCTCCAATTCATCCTTTTCAACCTCATCTGTCTCTTATAAAAAGGTGATTTACTTTGTCAGTAAAATAAGGCCTACATGTTCAATATTTTCATGGAAATTATAGTTAAATTCCATTTGATTAATTTGATTATATTTACTAAATTAAGTGTCTCCCCCCCAATTACAATCTGCAATACAGGCCAAGACTACACAATGATTTACTTAAAATGTATACATAGTTATATGAATTACATCAAATAATATAATAATAATAATATAGACCCAATAATATAGACACATCCATTTTTTTATTTATTTTACCCTTATTTAACTAGGCAAGTCAGTTAAGAACAAACTCTTATTTACAATGATGGCCGGCCAAACCTGGACGAAGCTGGGCCAATAGTGCGCCACACTATTGCCTTAGACCGCTGCGTCACTCGGGAACCCCATTTGCTAGGGAATACACTGTGCAACTGCAGAGCGGAAACGATTTGAGAAATTTAAATTACGAGTTAGGGAATTAGTGGGGAATTCTTGAGAATGTATTTTTCTCGATCCCTTTTGCTAGTTTGCGCAGAGACATATTGACTAAAAGTAGACTGTTGTCTTGGTAGAGCAGCAGCACCCTGTTGCATATCAGATGTCACAACTCTTAGTGAAGCAAAATGTTACCGTCACGCACTAAGTAGTAAAGTACAGTGGGCGTTAAACACAATTAATTGAGTCAACTCACAATTAGAAATAAACATTTACATTTCAGTGCCCTTTGGACAATTTTCTCCATAAAATGACCAAATAATGTCATGTTTTTAATGTTATGTTTGTTGTTTTTAAATTGGATGCGGGCTGTTTTTAAAATGTGAAGACATTAATAGAGCATAGGCTAATCATCATTTTATACGGGACAAAACAAAATATAAATCTGCCTTAAAAAAAAAAATCAGTTTAATTTGTCCTAGAAGTAAACTATATGCTTACCTGGCATGCTGGCACTGACAGTGGCGAGAATAAAACATAGGAGAACCACGGGCCGGAGCGAGTGCCGGGGTTGTCGTTCGATCCGCTTCGAAAGCAGCATCCTTGAAAATGCTTCTTTAGGAAAAGAAAGCCAGAAACGGGTACATGGGGTTTGTCATCGTTCCCCCCACTCGATTTCCGAATCCGTGCCAAGTGGTTTCCGTGACAAGTAACTCACCGAATGCACCGATACCGAGCGAGGTCCTGCATACAATGCTCGTGGACAGTCCGGTTCACGGTCTCTGCGCCACTTTACATTAATCCGTGGCAGTGCTAAAAATAGCGGTGCGCTCGTTGAAAAGTGGGGAGGCGGGGAATTCAGCATACACAGAGAGGCGAGATTAGATGGAGGGGCACGGGTGAACCGTGGAGGTAGGCTACGTCAAATCTTGGTGTCGGCGTCATGACGCATTTACAAAACAGGCTTGGGCACTTTGACAGACAGCGCAGGCAGGTAAGCGAACGCCAGGTGTGTGTCTTGTGTAGCCTGTGGTCTGACCAAAGACGGTGTATTCCTTTGTCTCTGGTTTGACCACTACCAGTCATACAAAAACGTAGGCTAACTATTTGTTTCCTTTTCGTTTCACTTCACCATTGTAAATCACTGTACACGATATACTCTGGGAACCATATATACAGCAAAGTATGAGGATATAGCCTTATCAGAATTAGGAGGGAAAATATTTACAAAGCTTCCTGATGCATATTTGTTGGTAAGATATGCAATGTAAAGTCCATGTTTATGCCAGAGACAACGTGTAGGCCTAAGCAGCTCCTTTGAGTTTCCACAATTACCCTGGTATTACACCTTTATTTAATAAGTCAATTAACGTGCTATCACAATATCAATATAACCCAACCTCTCTATTTTCTGAGAAAATAACATTGTTAATAACAATAGCCTATTTTTGTGCTATAAAAGTGTTGCCCAAAATACCAGAAAGTGAGTACAGCATCGGGTGAATGTTAGTGTCAACACGGTGAGGAAGGTGACATCTGTCTCATAAGGGTCCCAGTTGTAGCACTGCACATCTAGAGTTCCACTGTCAGGGCTGATACAGCTGAAAGGCTTCAGGCCTTCTATCTGATGGCAGCCAATGGGAATAGTTTTACTTCAGCCAGCCATACATACATACATACATAGTTTCTGTAGCTGTATGGATCATAGGGTGTGAGAACCATTACCAAAACACTACAATAACCCCTATCACATGGCTACATATGACCTCCAAAGCGTTACCCCTCTTACCTCAGAACACTTTTCTGATACAGGGGCAGATTCCCGGACACAGATTATGCCCCGTCCTCGACTAAAATCATTTTCAATGGAGAATCTCCACTGAACTTACTTTTTAGTCCAGGACTACGTTTTACCTGTCTCTGGGAAACTGCCCCATACACTCTTAGAAAAAAAGGAGAACCCTTGGAATAACTCCTTTTGGTTCCAGGTAGAACCCTTTCCACAGAGGGTTCTACATGGTACCCAAAATAGTTCTATCTGGAACCAAAAAAGGTTCTCTTATAGGGACAGCCGTAGAACTCTTTTCAAACCCTTTTTTCTATAATAGAGTGACTAGTGGTCTACTTCATGGCTTGGAGGACTGTTCTGCTGTTTCTGTGATTTCTTCTTAGTAGGGTTCCTCTGGGAGTGATGGGAACGCTCAGACTGGCCCGACGTGCAATCATTGGAAAACAAACTGGACAATCTACGATTAAGATTGTCCTATCAACGGGACATTAAAACGGTAATATCTTGTTTCACCGAGACTTTGCTGAACGACGACATGGATAATATAGTGCTGGCTGGCTTCTCCGTGCTTCGGCAGGACAGAGTAACTATGTCTGGTAAGGGGTGTCTATTTGATAATAACTGCTGGTGCGCAATGTCTAATATAAAAGACGTCTCGAGGTGTTGCTCACCTGAGGTAGAATTCCTTATGATAAGCTGTAGACTACATTACCTACCAAGAGAGTTCTCATCTATATTACTCGCAGCTGTCTATTTACCACCACAAACCGATGCTGGCACTAAGACCGCACTCAACAAGCAGTATAAGGCCATTTTTAAAAAATGTAACCTTTATTTAACTAGGCAAGTCAGTTAAGAACAAATTCTTATTTACAATGACGGCCTAACCCGGCGACGCTGGGCCAATTGTGTGCCGCCTTATGGGACTCCCAATCACGACCGGATTTGATTCAGCCTGGATTCGAACCAGGGACTGTAGTGACACCTCTTTCACTGAGATGCAGTGTGTTAGACTGCTGCGCTACTCGGGAGCCATAAGCAAACATGAAAAAGCTCATCCAGAAGTGGGGCTCCTAGTGGCCGGGGACTTTAATGCAGCCAAACAAATCCATTTTACCTAATGTGCAACCGGGGGGGGCCTCTAGACCACCTTTACTCCACACACAGAGACGCATACACAGCTCTCCTTCGCCCTCCATTTGGCAAATCCGACCATAATTATATCCTACTGATTCCTGCTTACAAGCAAAAAACTAAAGCAGGAAGTACCAGTGACCCGCTCAATATGGAAGTGGTAAGATGACGCGAATGCTACGCTACAGAACTGTTTTGCTAGCACAGACTGGAATATGTTCCGGGATTCATCCAGTGGCATTGAGGAGTATACTACCTCAGTCACAGGCTTCATCAATAAGTGCATCAATGACATTGTCCCCAAAGTGACCGTACATATATTTCCCAACCAGAAGCCATGGATTACAGGCAACATCCGCACCGAGCTAAAGGCTAGAGCTGCCGCTTTCAAGGAGCCGGACACATCCGGATGCTTATATGAAATCCCGCTATGCCCTCAGACGAACCATCAAATAGGCAAAGCATCAATACAGGACTAAGATTAAATCCTACTACACCGGCTCTGACGCTCATCGGATGTGGCAGGGCTTGAAAACTAGTACGTACTACAAAGGGAAACCCAGCCATGAGCTGCTCAGTGACACGGGCCTACTAGACGAGCTAATTGCCTTATATACTCACTTTGAGGAAAGCAACCTTGACGCATTGCATGAGAGCCCCAGCTGTTCTGGATGACTGTGTGATCACGTCCGTAGCCATGAAGTGCTTTGAAAGGCTGGTCATGGCTCACATCAACTCATCATTCCAGAAACTCTAGGCCCACTCCAATTAGCATACTGCCCCAACAGATCCACAGATGATGCAATCTCAATCACACTGCCCACTGCCCTTTCCCACCTAGACAAAAGGAACACCGATGTGAGAATCCTGTTCATTGAACGCTGAGCTGTAGTCAACACCATAGTGCCCACAAAGCTATTCACTAAGCTAAGGACCCTGGGACTAAACACCTCCCTTTGCAACTGGATCCTGGACGTCCTGACGGGACGCCCCCAGGTGGTAAGGGTAGGGCTGCGTGCTTAATCCCCTGCTGTACTTTCTGTTCACCCATGACCCCGTGGCCGACTCCAACATCATTAAGTTTGCTGACTACACAACAGTGGTAGGCCTGATCACCAACAATGAGACAGAGCATAGGAAGGAGTTCAGAGACCTGGCAGTGTGCCTTGGCAGCAGCTAATGGGGATCCATAATAAATACAAATTGCAGATGAAGGAGAGGACAGAGGAGATTAAGTTAATTCTAAATTCAGACGTTTGGAGATTGAAAAGCTCACATTTTATGGAGTGCTTTTTCTTTGAGATAAGGGGTTTGGAGTAGAGGTCGACCGATTATTATTTTTCAACGCCTATACCGATTATTAGAGGACAAAAAAAGCCGATACCAATTAATCGGCCGATGTAAAAAATAAATAAATGGATATATATATATATATATATATATATATACACACACACACACACACACTTTTGTAATAATGACAATTGCAACAATACTGAATGAACAATGAACACTTATTTTAATATAATACATGTCATGGGCTTTTGGATGGGTGTTCTTAAGGTGATTCCACAGGTTGGTGGTATTTTTTGATTTAGCCGTTGCGGACCCCATGCTTACATCTTTATCACAAATAAGACACCTTGCTTTCCCTGGTGCCAATTCAATGTAATAGTCCCACACTGGTGCTCTGCTTTTCTCTGCCATCTGTAAAACACACACAGCTCTGAAGTGACAATGATACTGAAGAGTCTGTTTAGGAGACAAATACTCTCAACTGTTTGAGTTTAAGTTACCTGCGATGAATGTTGAAAACAAAAACTAATTTCTATATGCAGGAAATCCTATTTTAATAATGGACATGGTAAGAGTTGACTACCAAAGTGCGAGTCATAATTCCCATGACACCTTCTAGCAAAATCTGAAAAGCGGCTCCTTCATTCATTTATTCCATAGGATATTTTTGAGATTCACTTAAAATAAGGTCTGCGTTTCATGTAGGCTTACACCACCTTGCCAATTTTACAACTGTGTAGATATCCATAGGACAAGGTAATTCTGATCAATATTGGCTAAATATAAGCGAAGATAAAAAAAAATTGTAGAGTGGATTTATGAAAATATGTTGACAAACGTTACCTTATCCTAGTGAGATTTACACGGGTATCAAAACGCCGAGGCGGTTTAAGCCGGCACGAAACACAGACCTTAGTTGAAGTAGATCAAGACATTCTCTATGGAAGACATGAACGGTAAAATAACGAAGGAACCCCTTTCAAGTTCAGCTGCAAGTTCTTACAGGAATTATAAAGCGTCAACTATTTCTCTCTAAACCATATACCTTTGACTAATCCGGAAACTATCACCTCGAAAACAAAACGTTTATTCCGTTCTGTATTTTATCTAACGGATGGCATCCATGAGTCTAAATATTCCTGTTACATTGCACAACCTTCAATGTTATGTCATAATTACGTAAAATTCTGGCAAATTTGTTCGCAAAGAGCCAGGCGGCCCAAACTGTTGCATATACCCTGACTCTGCGTGCGATGAACGAGAAATGACACAATTTCACCTGGCTAATATTGCCTGTTAAACTGGATTTATTTTAGCTAAATATGCAGGTTTAAAAATATATACTTGTGTATTGATTTTAAGAAAGGCATTGATGTTTATGGTTAAGTACACATTGGAGCAATGACAGTCATTGATTGATTGTTTTTTACAAGATAAGTTTAATGCTAGCTAGCAATTTACCTTGGCTCCTACTGCATTCGAGTAACAGGCAGTCTCCTCGTGGAGTGCAATGTAATCAGGTGGTTGGAGCATTGGACTAGTTAACTGTAAGGTTGCAAGATTAGATCCCCGAGCGGACAAGGTTAAACATCTGTCGTTCTGCCTCGTTCCTAGGCCGTCATTGAAAATAAGAATGTGTTCTTAACTGATTTGTCTAGTTAAATACAGATTAAATAGAGGTGTAAAAAACTAAAATAATAATCGGCAGATTATATACCGATTTCCGATTGTTATGAAAACTTGAAATCGCCCCGATTTATCGGCCATTCCGATTAGTCGGTCGACCTCTAGTTTGGAGTGGCTCAGACTGGGCAAGGAGAACACGTGGGTCTGGGAGGACATCTGTGATTGTGAGAGAGGGCGCAGCCTGCTGACCATTGTAGGAAGCATAAGCTGCAATACAGATGTATTACTAAAACTATCACCAGAGTAATAATAGGAGTAACAGTTTACATAACCTGGACCCAGGGGTAGACATAACATAGTAAAACTAAATCCAGGACTATCCATTTAGTATATGTTACGTTTCGTATAGTATATTAATTTGTGGATATCCATCATCCATTTTGTATGATACTTTACAAATAGCATTTTTTTGTGGCTAACGTTAGCTAGGCTATGAGTTAGAGGATAAGGTAGGGTTAACGTTAGCTAACATGCTAAGTAGTTGCAAAGCAGCAAAAAAGTTATGTATTTGAGGTGTTCCTAACTTTCTAAAACGCTAAAGTTTCTAAAGTTGTCCATGAGATTTGAACACTCAGCCTTTGGGTTGATAGACGTTCGCATTATATGCCCACCCATCCACTCTCCCCTGAAAGAAAATGATTTTATCAGTCTCCAAACCTCACAATAAAGCAGTAAAACAAGTAGGCTACTGAACTTAAATGAAAAACTGAGATCATGATTCTTAATTTATTGACAAGATCAAGTTGCTTCAGCTCTCAAAGTATCTTCACAAAATACAAAGTACATTAGAATCTGATACCATGTTACCAGCATTAATCACTTTGGCACTTTTAGGAGCTTCAGCTATTCCTATCAGCATTTCCAAAAGGCAAATAATATTTGCAGAATAAATATTAAAAAAGTCAACTTATGTTTAATGTCTCATGGCGCTTTCCTCTCCTGAGTGGAGAGTAATGGTCATAGATGCCATAGATGTATACAGCTAGACTTTGCCTTGAATACACATGTATATAGATGGCAATGTTGGAATAAGATTTAAAATGTGAGCAGCAACAATGACCGGTCTACTACACTGTTAACTGTTTGGAATACACTCATGACAAAACACTGTTTTTCTTTACAAACCATTCCCATGTTCACACAGGGATCCTTGGAATATAACCCACTTTTACACCTTAAAATTATATATTACACATGAAACCCATGCAAAAATTATTCAACATCTGGCAGATAAAATTGAGACTCAGGAATGAAATGATAAAATACGCAGATGTGAGTGACTGCATTTGACCATACAAATATAAACGTTATGGCTGTATGGTACACACAGACGCATTCATGCCTAGGTAATCTCACACTGCAAAAATAAAGGTGAATGGAAAGAGAAAAAGAAAACAATGGAACAGTCTGATGTTTTTAAACGGTCCACACAGACATTCATACAAAGGCTGTTTGCAATGAGACACCAAACAGACAAAACACAGACATACACTGTTTAGTGTGCTGTGAGCTGTTTGAGGAGCAGTCCCTGGGTGTGGCCCCACCATGACAATAGCTCTAGTAGGAAGATGCACAGTACCAAAGTGCATGGCATTATAAGAGACTGGTGGCAGTGGTGAAGACAGGAAGAGTACAAACCTAGAGCTAAAACCATCCGATAAAGACCTAGAAGAGGCATTGGCGTGAACTTAAAGGTAGACTCAGCGTTTTAAAGTTGCAACGAGCAGCTTCGCAGATATTGAGTTAACTGCAATGCAAGACCTTCTTCTCACACAGTATCTGCATATCATGCACTGGTGTGCTTCACACTGCTACAACATGGTAGCTACGGATCCAAAACAGCAGAGAAGTTTAGTTTGGCACTTAAACGGTCTTAGTTGTTACGGATATCGGCCAGATATGATGTTTACTTCGTGTATCGCTGAGTCTACCTTTAATAATAACCAACTGACATTTGAAAAATGTAATATGCAAGACTAAGGTCGATACAAGGTCTTGATTCGGTAGTGTAGTAACGATCACGCACATTCAAGTATTTTTCACTCTTAAAATTCCCTGATTTACCAGTACAAAATAAATAAGACTGAAGTCATCAGTTCACCGAAATTGGCCCCTTATCGAAAATCATTATAGTTTGTTATTCTTGTGAGAGATAACGCATCCCTTCAAACAGCACTACTTGCCACAATGTGGAAATTAACACACATCATTGTATTGACAGGACACCATCTTGGTACAGGGGACAATAAAGAAATCCCCTCATCATTGCAGTAGCTCAACACATTCTAGCCTACAGTACAGAGACTCAAACACAAGGCTTCAGACAAAGGTGTCCTATATCAGCTTAATATCCCCTCCTCTGCTTACCTCAGCTATTTCTCTGAAATGTGCACATCATCAATTCTCTTACAAGCATCTGACTAAATCTATGTCATCACCACAATACAACTGGGGATGAGGCTACAGTAGCAAGGTAAGACTAACAAGCTATGTTTGTGTAGCACTACCCCTGCCCAATGCCCATCCCTTCCTATACATGAATACATACTGCAGTCCCAATAACGATTAACTATAAGAGAAGGGAGAGTGAGTGAGTCAGTGGGATTGACTGTCATACTAAGCTCCCCTCTTGGTTAAAACAATCCATTCAGTCCAGTCCCGAGCGTGCGGCAAGGCAGTGAGGGCTCTCTCTTGGCACAGCAACATGCCTGTAGACACTGACCAGGGATCAGTGCTGGGGAGCCCAGGGCTTGTCATCAGTGGGAGGGGGTTGAGGAACCCGACTGTCCTGAGATCCGGGGTCTGTATTGGGGTCGTTGGGGCTGTGGGAGGGGGGCGAGGCAGCAGTCTGTCCATAAGAACACAGCACATGATCGCCTCCAGGTGTTAAGCAGCTGTCTCCGTGCTGTCTGTACTCCTCTTCCTCCAACACCACCTCTCCCTTCTCCAGGACAAACTTCAGGGTGGGGCCTCTGGCCTCCCCCTCCTCTAGCTCCCCCTCTTCTGCCAGGCGGAACTTGATATTCATCTTCCCCAGGGGCTTGTCTGGAGTAGTGATCAGAGAGAGAGAACAAGAAAGAGAAAGACGGGGACAGAGGGAGCGAAGAAGACAGTGTAAGTGGAAAACATGTAATCTGTTACACCTCAAACATGTAGCATTTAAGTTACAGAAGTGTTTTTGTCATTGAACCCCAAAAAACGATACTAAAGTTCAGAATGAAACATGAGTGAGGTTTTTGGGCTGTTTGACCTTTGCTAAATTTAGAACCCTTCATCCTCATAATGAACCCCCATATCCAGGCCGCCACTATTTACATTTGATTTATTACACTTTACTCTTTATTTAGACTGTTGGCGACAGATGAGGAGACAAGCAAATTGGAGAACAGCAGGAAGCATAGATGCGATAATTGAACCCTGGTCTTCGGTGGGGAGCATTATATGTGACTGACCGCTAGACCACAGGCCCCCTCTCTTACCTAGCTGTCTCTCCTTGGGCAGCATCAGTACATCTACGTTGCTGTGATCCTCCAGAGCAGAGGTGAGCAGCGCCCCCTCCTGGCTGAACAGGAAAACCAGAGGGATGGTGATGTCAGCCGTGGACCCTCCATCTCCCACCATCTGGAACAGGGGCGTCTCTGCACTGTTACTCCCTTCCCGGTGGTCTAGGAGGGACGGTGAAACATGGGAAATTGAGTTTTGTATCGATGCAATCCAATGTTAATTGTTGCCTAGACTTTACTACACTCAATTCTTGAGAAAACTCCCCACTAATATTGCAGTTAGCCATGACAGCATTTATAATAGAATGCTTGTGACCACACACATAAATATTGCACTTGGGGAAAAGACATCTGTAAGTAGAAATAGAATTAAACAAACAGGCATTCTATTTTTGCTCTATTATAGTGGCCACAAGGCTACATGTGTGCAAAAATAACGTTCAATGAGTAAAAAAATGACAACCCCTCACTCACACATACGTGTTACTGTCAAGTTCAACACAACATTGAACAATATCTTTGGGCTACACAGTACATTATTACATTGTACACTTTCTGCATGATACCCGTTGGCATAATGGATCTCTTTCAGGCAGAGAGTACACCTGGCATACCCCTTTTATCCACTGTATTGAGAAAGAGGGAAAGTGTTGTGTTCCTTTTTATTTATTTAACTAGGCAAGTCAGTTAAGAACAAATTCTTATTTACAATGACGGTCTACCAATAGGCAAAAGGCATCCTGCTGGGACTGGGATAAAAAAAGATCTATCTATAAATAAATACTATATAAATATAGGACGAAACACACATCACAACAAGAGAGACAACACAACACTACATAAAGAGAGACCTAAGATAACAACATACCAAGGCAGCAACACAGCATGGTAGCAACAACATGGTAGCACCGAGGTAAAGACAGTTTCAAGTTGGATATTCAACGGATATTCGCGCTTTCAAACCTTAATAGCTTTCAAACCACTTGAGCCACAGACTCCAAATAAGTGTCATTATGTTGGAACACAATATTGCACAGGTCTTATTTTCACGATTTGGACATTAATTCACTTTCCAAAGCTAATAAACATATGGAAATGTGAGCAGCATTTTGTATTCCTAGTTGAATTAGTTAGGGAGCGTAAACAAAGCACAAACTTTTTTTTTTTTACATTCGAATTTCAATAGCTCATTAGTCATGTGACCTAATGACTTCAAAGAAGGTTCAGAATGTCCACTGACTACCCTTCTATTTTGCACACCTTTTTGTTTGTCCATTTTCATCTCACAAGATTTTACATTAATTTTTCAAAATGTAACATTTCAATAGCTCCTTGGTCATGTGACCTAGTGACTTCAAACATGGTGCAGAATGTACCCTTCTATATTACACACTTGTTTGTGTACTGTAAAATCTCACGGTGTAATGTACATTTGATAGTTTAATGTCAATAGCTCCTTGGTCATGTCAATTACACACCTAATTAGCGTGCAGTGGATATACACCCATATTGCATAACCTCTAGTTATGCCTCTTCTATATTGTTGTACATTAATATTAGTTTGACAATTAGGGGGTTCAGTCCAGTGTTGTGTGTACCCTTTTCTTTAATATTTATCTATAATAATTGGTAGTTTTAAGTACTTATTTTCCCATTTTTTATTTTTCCCACAGTATTTAACTGCAGTACACAATAGGAGAGAGACAGGTATCTCCTTTCGTCATTAATATCAACCACTATAATCTAGTAGTAGAGTTAATTTCCTTTATGCCCCATTCTACACACAGCCTAAATTATAGGCACTGAACCATTTACAGGACAATAATAAAAGTAGCATATAGGATCCAACCCTATCACAGAGTGAATAAATGTAGAGCGTGTGTAGACTAAGAAAAAAATAATTAAGTGACAGTTTCATCAGTACGTGCTGAAAGAAAGTCATATCACAAAGATCACAGATGACAGTGCCCACCAAATCTATGACAATGGAGAATGAATTGTAAGCACCAAAGTGTGTTTGTCAAAATAATATCTGAAAATGTCAGTTGTTGAACATAATACTTCTATTTGCAATAGCAATGTATGATCTATGCAGTTGAGGAATATTCCATGTACCAACACTACATGTAGGATGGACATTCCCACATACGGTATTTTTTAAATTTATTTTATTATTTATTTCACCTTTATTTAACCAGGTAGGCCAGTTGAGGACAAGTTCTCATTTACAACTGCGACGTGGCCAAGATAAAGCAAAGCAGTGTGACAAACAACAACACAGAGTTACACATGGAATAAACAAATGTACAGTCAATAACACAATAGAAAAGTCTATATACACAGTGTGTGCAAATTAAGTAAGATTAGGGAGGTAAGGCAATAAATAGGCCATAGAGGCGAAATAATTACAATTTCGCAAATAAACACTGGAGTGATAGATGTGCAAGTAGAGATACTGGGGTGCAAACCAGACACCTAGGTATTTGTAGTTGTCCACATATTCTAAGTCGGAACCGTCCAGAGTAGTGATGCTAGGCAGGCGGGCAGGTGAGGGCAGGGATCGGTTGAAGAGCATGCATTTAGTTTTACTTGCATTTAAGAGCAGTTGCAGTATTTTCATTTTTGGAAAAATAACATTCCCGTAGTAAACGGGATATTTTGTCAGGACAAGATGCTAGAATATACATATAATTGACAGTTTAGGATAGAAAACTCAAAAGTTTCCAAAACTGTAAAAATATTGTGAGTATAACAGAACTGATATTGCAGGCGAAAGCCTGAGAAAAAGCCAATCCGGAAGTGCCTCATGTTTTGAAAGTGCTGCGTTCCAATGAGTCCCTATTGAGCAGTGAATGGGCTATTAACCAGCTTACGCTTTCTACGCATTCCCCAAGGTGTCTACAGCATTGTGACGTAGTTTTACGCATTTATGTTGAAGAATACCCGTAAGCGGCTACATTGCGCAACTGGTCACCTAATGGCTCCCAGAGTGATTCTCGTGTAAAATACAGAGGTAGCCATTATTCCAATCGGTCCTACTGAAAAACCAATTGTCCCGGTGGATATATTATCGAATAGATATTTGAAAAACACCTTGAGGACTGATTATAAACAACGTTTGCCATGTTTCTGTCGATATTATGGAGCTAATTTGGAATATTTTTAGGCGTTTTCGTGAACGTGAAGAACAAACGGAGCTATTTCGCCTAACAAAAATAATATTTTGGGAAAAAAGGAACATTGGCTATCTAACTGGGAGTCTCGTGAGTGAAAACATCCGAAGCTCATCAAAGGTAAATTATTTAATTTGATTGCTTTTCTGATTTCCGTGACCAAGTTACCTGCTGCTAGCTGGACAAAATGCTATGCTAGGCTATCGATAAACTTACACAAATGCTTGTCTAGCTTTGGCTGTAAAGCATATTTTGAAAATCTGAGATGACAGGGTGATTAACAAAAGGCTAAGCTGTGTCTCAATATATTTAATTTGTGATTTTATGAATAGGAATATTTATGTCCGTTGCGTTATGCTAATTAGTGTCAGTCGATGATTACGCTCCGCATGCGGGATGGGGAGTTACTAGAGGTTTTAAGAGCAGTTGGAGGCCACGGAAGGAGAGTTGAATGGTTAGTTAACACAGTGTCCAAAGAAGGGCCAGAAGTATACAGAATGGTGTCGTCTTCATAGAAGTGGATCAGAGAACCACCAGACACAAGAGCGACATTGATGTATACAGAGAAAAGAGTCGACCCGAGAATTGAACCTTGTGGCACCCCCATAGAGACTGCCGAAGGTCTGGACAATAGGCCCACCGATTTGACACAATGAACTATCTGAGAAGTAGTTGGTGAACCAGGCGAGGCAGTCTTTTGAGAAACCAAGGCTGTTGAGTCTGCCGATAAGTTTCTAACTTCCCTGAAAAGTTGCATATCGCGGGGGCTATTCGATGCTAATGCAGTACGCCACAGGATGTTTTTGTGCTGGTCAAGGGCAGTCAGGTCTGGAGTGAACCAATGACTATATCTGTTCCTGGTTCTACATTTTTTGAACGGGGCATGCTTATTTAAGATTGTGAGGAAAGCACTTTTAAAGAATAACCAAGACCTGAATTTTAATGCAGCGTGTTCCGATTCCTCCTTCTCTTTCTGTCCAGCAGGGTCAACCAAAAACACTTGGCCTGATGGTTCATGCAGATACTGGGGAAGCAATATAGAAATGTATTGATCCCTTAAATGATTTTACATCAGCTGATGTAAGAAGGGCTTTATAAATATATGTGATTTGATACAAACATTATTGGGCACAGTCAACAGCACAAAGGTCAAGAAGGTAGGGACAACAATACATCACACAAAGCAGCCACAACTGTCAGTAAGTGTCCATGATTGAGTCTTTGAATGAAGAGATGGAGATAAAACTGTTCAGTTTGAGTTTTTTGCAGCTCGTTCCAGTCGCTAGCTGCAGCGAACTGAAAAGAGGAGCCATTCACATTTTGAAAAACAACCACATACTGTAGAGGGAAAAAATAGTTAACAGATCGTGGTTAGTTCGTTAGCTAGTTAACTAGTTTCACACAGATTGCCAGGGTCCAGTAAGCAACTAACTGGACCCTTGAGGAACGACAAAGAGCCGTATACCAGTTAATACTAGAGCGAATTGGTTAGGTTAATAATGATAGCTAATCTGATGTTGTAACGTTAGCTAGCTAACGTTGGCTGTTACACGATAAACTCAATTATTTGATCAGTTAAATTGGCTAATGTTGCTCAACATTACTCTGGCTAACGGAGACTTCGATCCAGCTAGCAAGATACTTAACAATGCTAATACTTGTTCCACCACACGTTCTCCCTCACCTCAAACTTTCCAAATGTTTTTCACTTGACCACCACTGATGCTGTAACTAGTCAATTGGCTGTCTCCTCTTTCTTCAGTCATGGTGCGCTGCATTCTGTCGTTATGTGAACGATTGGCTGAGCCTACGGCCACTAGTATTGCTCCAAACGCGCATCTCTCGTTCGCTTACAGTCAGTAGTGATCCAACCCCCCCTCTCCAAAACTTTTGTCATCAGATCTACACGTAGGTCACCTATTTTGGATTCAAAACGAAAGGTGACTAGTTTGCATCCCTGAGGGAAGGCTTGTGAGTGACATGAATGAAAAAAGGAATGGCATATCAATCAAAGCCTGTTAGGGGACTAACTTAGAAGGGTAAAACACAGAACTACTGTAAACTCACACAAAAAAGTGAGTGATTGTAAGTAGTTACAGTAGACAGTAGTGCACTAACAATGCAGACCAACATGGCCTTCTCAAACTAGGTTAAGCCCCACTAAACTCTTTCCCTAAGCTCCTGACTCTTACAGCATAGTAACAGGCTGTGTCCTGATATTATGGACTGTGTGGGTGTAATATGAGAGAGAGGCAGAATTGGTGTGTCTTTTTCCCTCACCTATGAAGATGACTCCGATAGCCCCCGCCTCCTGTAGCCTGCGGGCCTTGGCAGCAAACATGCAGTCGCCACGCAGTGCAAGGGCAATGTGCCCACTCAGCTCCTGAGCATTCTCTATGGGCCCACACGCTGTGTAGGGAAAGGTCTTTACGATGCTGCCCTTCACCTGGGAGAGGAACATGGTGTGTGAGAGTGAGAGAAGGGAGGAGAGATTCCTGTAAATACTCCATACAGTAGTGACACATGCAGACATCCAAAGAGCTCCAGAAATATCCAAAACTAATGCTGACATGGGTAAATATTTAAATTTTAGTCTTTGGGTGATACATTTAAGGGGATTAGGAGGTGCATGCCTGTCTTTTATCAATATTCTGAGTGACATATAAAGCAAATACAAATAAATGCAAGATTCAAGAAATCTCACCCCGTGCTCCTGCTTGATTAGGTCCATTCCAAATTTGGCTGGTCCAGCAGTCAGGACCATTCTACCCAGATACGGGGGGGATATGAGCTGAACGATGAGGGGCACTACTTCCTCCTCTGGGGTCTGGGTCACCTCTGCCACCAGTTTCACCCTGTAAACACCTTCATGTGCCTCATTAAAATAAAGACATTGGTGAAATGAATTACACAGGAGCATGAGGGAAACAGGGTAATGTTGCCCTGCTAAGCAATAGGGACAATAGAATGCTAGGTCACATCCCAAATTGCACCCTATTCCCTATATTGTGCACTACTTTTGACCATGGCCCATATGGTTCTGGTCACAAGTAGTGCACTGCATAGGAAAAAGGGTGTCATTTGGGATGCAACCTTAGAGGCAATAGAGTGCTATAGATAAATAAGCTGCTCAATCATCTTACCCCATGTGTCTCTGTTGCCCCAGCTTCATTCAGTGGGGTGAGGGAGATGCCCATGCTCCTCAGAAACTCCACTGGCTCCATACCGTGGTCGTGAAGTGGCAGCTCGATGCCCCTGCAAACACACACACACACACAATCATCAGATAGGGAGTTTGATTAAGATTAACATGGGTAGACCCCGGGCAAAAGCGGTGAGGGAGGCCCCTCTCAAATCAAATAGTCATCTGTGCTGCCTGGTCATATTGTCAACAAGGCAGCATGGTGCAATGTTCAGAAACATACCTTATGTAAAATACATTTTGTATGTTAGAATTTTCAAACTAGTTTTCCTCAAGGCGGCAGATAAAGCACATATGTTTTTTTAAATCAGGGGAGCATGTGAAAACTCGGAATCCTTAGTCATTACTCCACATTAGGGTTGGATAGGTTACTTTCTAAATGTAATCCGTTAGTTCCTAGTTACCTGTCCAGAATTGTAATCAGTAACGTAACTTTTGGATTACCCAAGCTCTAACCTAATCTGATTACTTTCAGTTACTTTCCTCTTAAAAATGAAAGATTCACCCATTTTTAACATTATATTGTTTTTTCCATCTCTGAGCAATGTAGCGATTCCCGGGATCATTACTCTGTATCTGAGCTATTGCCGTTGAAGAAGGCCGACATTTGGCTGGTATGATGTATTTATAACTAACTCAAGATGGTTCATCTGTGTCGTTTACAGTGGGAGCAAATGAAGCAGTGGGCAGAACAAGCACGAGCTAGTGATATCCTATTGGCGCGTTGTAGAATTTATTTGCATATTTCCATTAGCGAACGTCTCCTCTGAAGTGCGCATGTGCGCAAACTTAATTCAACCTTGCACTCCTAAACAATGTCATTTTCTACAAAGTCTATTAAAAAAAAAAACTTAGTGCACTGTGTTCAGATTCTAGTTTTGGGAACAGAAATGTATTGAGATTTTGCACTAAAGCGTCCCAGTTTCACCTAGTTCCATCCTCTCCCACTACTGGACTTCCTCTCACTACCATATTTGGTGGTGATAAAACGTTCTAAACGGACGCTTCAGTTTTATAGCCCCTGTGACGTGTCTGGATGACCCAGTCTGTGACGTGTCTGGATGACCCAGTCTGTGACGTGTCTGGATGACCCAGTCTGTGACGTGTCTGGATGACCCAGTCTGTGACGTGTCTGGATGACCCAGTCTGTGACGTGTCTGGATGACCCAGTCTGTGACGTGTCTGGATGACCCAGTCTGTGACGTGTCTGGATGACCCAGTCTGTGACGTGTCTGGATGACCCAGTCTGTGACGTAGCACTGCGATAAAGCCGCTATCACTACACTGGGAGTTAATATGATTACGACTTTTAGATTGTGAAAACATCTATCTTACATTACAACACTGGCAGAGTCATTGATCATATTTTTTTCGATAGTCTGACCTCAACAAATGTGTAATTTAACAGATGGTCCACCATATTTCTCCTATTTGTCTGCCTCTTCAGTCCAGGGTGCATTGCATGGTGTGGTTGCCTGGCCATTGCATGTCAGATTACACCCTGCGAGGCACATCGATCTGCAGTTTAAACATAGTGAGATTGTAGACTCCTATATTGATAGTGGAGTTTGTTTAGGCCATTTTACACTTAACTACCTAATACACATTCTGATATAGACTTCGGTATTATTGTGTGTAGTAGCTACGTTTGCTAGCTAGCCAGCCAACCCATGGAGAATTGGATTGTGGGTTTTCACGTTATACCTTATAATAACAACAACATTAATCATTTGTTCACAGAAGATATTGTTGTCACATAATGTTATTTAACACTGTAAATTGTAGGAATGTGTGGTTTTGGGTGGAATTTTCCTTTAAGAGGTAATATAAAGCCAAAAATGAATATTACCAATTGAACTACATCTATAGTAGGATAAATCAATGTTAGAGTTGACATAGCTGGCCATAAATGGATGTTTCATTTTCCTTTATGTGTTGGTTATGTAGGCTTCTTAACCCATCATTTTCTACTACATATGATAATGCCATATCTTTACATTTCCAGTCCTTCCAATCAATTTAATATCCCTTGATCCACAAAAAAGGACTTGGAAATATGAAATATAGATTACCCAAATTGTTTTACCTGAGCATAACCCAACAACTAAGGATTTATAAGCCTACTCTGTTGTTTATGATTTTGTTGTCATGGAGGATTGATTGGGCTCATTGCTTAGAGTAAAAATTTTAAAAAAAAACTGCTCTCATGGAATGGCTCACTTTGAGAACTACAGAAAAGTGCAATTTGCATGTGAAAATGTAATGCCATATGTTGCATTTGCTATTGGCCTTTTGTCTGTTTTTTATGGTGACACTTTCATATCTCGATAATATGTTTAAAGTCTATCAAAAGTGTGAGAGTTTAATCATGTGTCCGTTAGGTCTTTGGATTGTTTTTATCAGCACGAATTAGATTGAGCAATAAAAGCCCCACTCTTCTTAAATGAAACTACTTTAACATTATGGACTGGAGCACAATATACCAGGGACAAGTATAGAACAGAGGAACTCCCTCAAACTTCTATTCCAAAGGCTGTAAACCACACTATGAAGCTGTTGCAAGAGAGCATTTTTCATTGGCTGTCCACTGGTTGCAAAAACAATGATTGATAGGTAGTTAAACTCATTCAATTCAACCATTATACGTGTTAAAATACACATAGGCCTACACATTTGTGAACAGCCATCCACATCAACCACAATCCATCCGTAAGGTGCAAATAGCTAAATGAGAGAGCAGCAGTGTGATTCACATCAATGCGCTATGTACAGTAGACATCAATAATAAGTGATATCAGTATCGCCAGTAGGCTACACCACTGATGTCATCCTTACCTCCAAGCGTGTATTCAAGTTGTATAATTTTTGGATGCCGGGGTTAACACAAAGGATGTAACAGACGGAAAATTGAAAGAAGAAAAAAATCTATCTTCGTGAATGTGCAGCTATTTACAACACACAGACACACCTGTCAGGTGACGCGTGGAAAGCCCGGCCCACCCCAGTCAGGTACTTGTAACTGTCCCTTATGGTCTTGGCAAAGGAGGGGTTGTTGGGGAACAGGGTCTGGGTGCTGGGGCACGAGTAGGTGAACAGGTCCTCCTCCACGGCAGTGGGCGCTTCCTAGACACAAAATGGCGGATCAGTTTCAGCTCTTCTGACCATAACACACGTTCATAACTGGACAGCTGGTTCAAATAGACACCATATGGCAAATCAGTTTCAGCTCCTCTGACCATAACACAACTGTTGGTAACTGACTGAGCCTCACCGTGTTGTTGCCCCGACAGGGGGGCTGTGAAGTTGACAGGGAGACAGGCAGCAGGTGGGCCTCGGTGGTGAAGATGTAGTCGTCGATGTCGAAGTGAAGCTGATTCTTCTCAGAGAACAGAAGGTACAGGTACTTAAACATCTCCGCTAGGAAGAATGAGTCCATCCTAAAGAGAAAGGGAATGTTTGAAATCACTTGAACAGAACAAATAATGGGTCACGTGACACTGAGCTCTCTTGCTAAAGACCAACATATCCATTAGTAATATTGGAAATAGCACAGTTGAAGGCTGTAGTGAAAAGGAATCAGTGGAGATGACCTGAGGTTTCAGATTTGAACCCATATGTTTCACTGTGTTCCCCTACCTATCCTCGTGGGTCCCTGTGCGGACATCCTGCACAGCTGCAAACCCACAAGGCACCCTGGCATGAGCGTTGAGCTTCTCCACTATGGACTGGCCCACTCTGAGGTAGTAGGGGTCACCTGTGGCCTGTGGAAGGGAAAACGTGGTTTATCCCATTCCCAACCCCTCTCTCAAACAGTTCAGAGTACACCATTACTATGCACGTTGGCTTTTCACAGCGGGAACAGCATTACCTTGTAGAGGTAGTAGGTGCTTTCTGCAAACTCTGGCCTCAGAGGGTGTTGACCCCAATGAACTCTGAACTCCGTGGTGAAAGCCTGCAACGTGAGGAATACCACGCAGTCAAGCAGAGCTGAGAGCAGATATTATCCTCTTGACTCAAATTTCAAATGTCACTTTTTCTGACCTCAGGGAGAAACTTGTGTTGCTTGGTGACCTGGTAGAGCATTTCATGGGTCTCTATGGCTGGTTTCAGGTCTCCTCTCAAAACCTATAGTGAAGAGGTTGATAAGGCAGTCTTTACTATGAACGATTCCCTTTCAGAGTGTATACTTGATCATACAACCCACTTAAACTATAGAAACTCAACCTACAAACCAGAGAACGTTCTTCTGCTGTAGTGGAAAGAGATGTGGTCATGATGATGTCATGATACAAACAGAGGGTCTCATTGTTCACTTATGTCATATTTGCATTCCAAATAGCACCATATGGGCCCATAAAAAAAAGTTGTGCACTGTATAGGGAATAGGATGCCATTTGGGATGCATCCTATGTCATATTATTAGAGGCAGGGGGGCTAACCATAACCCTGACAAGTGGCGATGATAGAGGTTGTGTTATGGGAATCACCTGCAGGCCGGGGAAGAAGGCGAGTAGGGAGTCCATCCAGCTGCGGACGCTCACCGTGGGGTTGTGCATGTGCACGTTGAGCAGCAGCGGAGGCTGGCTGATGTACTTCATGATGGCGCTGTAATGCTGTAGGAGACAACAGACAGCCGGGGTCACTAAAGATACCTACATTATGCATGATGTGTTTTGATATGGGGGGTTAGATCAGTGATGTGACTGAGACCCCGTTTACATGTCATACTAATGTACATCTTGTTTTATCTGATTTCTATCTGACCACAGTTAATCTGAACTCAGAGCATTTGATATGAACATGTATTTTTTGTTGTCTGGTTCTGCAATCTGGATGCAGGTAGCATTTTAAATTCAAATGTAAATGGTGTCTGGGAATTTGGAGTGTTATCTACAAGCATAGAGCAATTCATTGCAATATATCTGCAGCTGGTGATAGTACAGTAGAGTCTCACAGTGTTGAACCTCTCCAGGTAAACGTTGTCTCCCAATAGAATGTAGGCCTTCATTAGGTACTCATAGTAGGAGTCAATGCCAGCACCCACACCACTGTCTGAAGATACACAGAGGAAGGGAGAGGGGGGAGATACTGTTAATATAGGGCCTGACTGAGCTAATGTAAATAACAAAACAGGCAGAGACACATATTCAAAACCAAACTAGTAGTATTGGAAGTGACTAAATGGTATATAAAGGAACTGAGTGGGACGATGCGTCATCACGATGCGAGGTGATAAAATGTTTGTTCCTACTGCTACATTTTGACTTTAAATGAGAGAGTGGTTGACTATGTGTGAAGGTGAGGGCGAGTGTGCTTTCTGCTAGAGGTCGACCGATTATGATTTTTCAACGCCGATACCGATTATTGGTGGACCAAAAAAGGCCGATACCGATTAATCGGACGAGATATATATATATATATATATATACATACAGTGGGGAGAACAAGTATTTGATACACTGCCGATTTTGCAGGTTTTCCTACTTACAAAGCATGTAGAGGTCTGTAATTTTTATCATAGGTACACTTCAACTGTGAGAGACGGAATCTAAAACAAGAATCCAGAAAATTACATTGTATGATTAAGTAATTAATTTGCATTTTATTGCATGACATAAGTATTTGATCACCTACCAACCAGTAAGAATTCCGGCTCTCACAGACCTGTTAGTTTTTCTCTAAAGAAGCCCTCCTGTTCTCGACTGTATATTAACTGCACCTGTTTGACCTCGTATAAAAGACACCTGTCCACACACTCAATCAAACAGACTCCAACCTCTCCACAATGGCCAAGACCAGGGAGCTGTGTAAGGACATCAGGAATAAAATTGTAGACCTGCACAAGGCTGGGATGGGCTACAGGACACTAGGCAAGCAGCTTGGTGAGAAGGCAACAACTGTTGGCGCAATTATTAGAAAATGGAAGAAGTTCAAGATGACGGTCAATCACCCTCGGTCTGGGGCTCCATGCAAGATCTCACCTCGTGGGGCATCAATGACCATGAGGAAGGTGAGGGATCAGCCCAGAACTACACGGCAGGACCTGGTCAATGACCTGAAGAGAGCTGGGACCACAGTCTCAAAGAAAACCATTAGTAACACAATATGGATTAAAACCCTGCAGCGCACGCAAGGTCCCCCTGCTCAAGCCAGCGCATGTCCAGGCCCGTCTGAAGTTTGCCAATGACCATCTGAATGATCCAGAGGAGGAATGGGAGAAGGTCATGTGGTCTGATGAGACAAAAATAGAGCTTTTTGGACTAAACTCCACTCGCTGTGTTTGGAGGAAGAAGGATGAGTACAACCCCAAGAATACCATCTCAACCGTGAAGCATGGAGGTGGAAACATCATTCTTTGGGGATGTACCAAATATTAAGTTCTGCTTTTCTGATGTATCAGATACTTATGTCATGCAATAAAATGCAAATTAATTACTTAAAAATCATACAATGTTATTTTCTGGATTTTTGTTTTAGATTCCGTCTCTCACAGTTGAAGTGTACCTATGATAAAAATTATAGGTACCTGCAAAATCGGCATCAAATACTTGTTCTCCCCACTGTGTGTGTGTGTGTGTGTGTGTGTGTATGTGTGTGTATGTGTGTGTGTATATATATATATATATATATATTTTTTTAAATAATGACAATTACAACAACTGAATTAACACTTATTTTAACTTAATATAATACATCAATAAAATCTATTTAGTCTCAAAAATCATGAAACAAGTTCAATTTGGTTTAAATAATGCAAAAACAAAGTGTTGGAGAAGAATGTAAAAGTGCAATATGTGCCATGTAAGAAAGCTCACGTTTAAGTTCCTTGCTCAGAACATGAGAACATATGAAAGCTGGTGGTTCCTTTTAACATGAGTCTTCAAAATTCCCAGGTAAGAAGTTTTAGTTTGTAGTTATTATAGGACTATTTCTCTCTATACCATTTGCATTTCATATACCTTTGACTATTGGATGTTCTAACAGGTACTTAAGTATTGCCAGCCTAATCTCGGGAGTTGATAGGCTTGGAGTGTTCTTGAAGCATTGCGAAGAGCTAATGGCAAACGCAGTAAAGTGCTGTTTGAATGAATGCTTACGATCCTGCTGCTGCCTTCCACTGCTCAGTCAGACTGCTCTACAAAATCATAGACTTAATTATAATAATACATAGAAATACGAGCCTTCGATCATTATTATGGTCAGATCCGGAAACTATCATTTCGAAAACAAAACATTTATTCTTTCAGTGAAATATGGAACCGTTACGTATTTTATCTAACGGATGGCATCCATAAGTCTAAATATTGCTGTTATATTGCACACCCTTCAATGTTATGCCATAATTACGTAACATTCTGGCAAATTAGTTGGCGGCCAGGCGGCTCAAACTGTTGCATATGCCCTGACTCTGCGTGCGATGAACGCAAGAGAAGTGACACAATTTCCCTAGTTTAATATTGCCTGCGAACATTAACTTATTTTAACTAAATAAGCAGGTTTAAAAAAATATACTTCTGTGTATTGATTTTAAGAAAGGCATTGATGTTTATGGTTAGGTACATTCGTGCAACGATTGTGCTTTTTTCGCAAATGCGCTTTTGTTAAATCATCCCCCGTTTGGTGAAGTTGGCTGTCTTTGTTAGGAAGAAATAGTCTTCACACAGTTCGCAATGAGCCAGGCGGCCAAACTGCTGCATATACCCTGACTCTGTTGCACAGAACGCAAGAGAAGTGACACAATTTCCCTAGTTAAAAAAAATTCATATTAGCAGGCAATATTAACTAAATATGCAGGTTTAAAAATATATACACTTGTGTATTGATTTTAAGAAAGGCGTTGATGTTTATGGTTATGCACACATTGGTGCAACGACAGTGTTTTTTTCGCGAATGCGCTTGTTAAATCACCCGTTTGGCAAAGTAGGCTGTGATTCAATGATAAATTAACAGGCACCAAATCGATTATATGCAACGCAGGACAAGCTAGATAAACTAGTAATATCAACCATGTGTAGTTAACTAGTGATTATGTTAAGATTGATTGTTTTTTATAAGATACGTTTAATGCTAGCTAACACCTTACCATGGCTCCTTGCTGCACTCGCATAACAGGTAGTCAGCCTGCAATGCAGTCTCCTCGTGTAGTGCAATGTAATCGGCCATGATCGGTGTCCAAAAATGCTGATTACCGATTGTTATGAAAACCTGAAATCGGCCGTAATTAATCGGCCATTCCGATTAATCGGTCGACTTCTACTTTCTGCATGGCTGAGTGTGTGACAGTGGATCTTTGGCTCACCCCTGCGGACCCAGTCTCCATTGTGGATATTGATGACGGTGCCCACGAGGTCACTTCCTCTCTGTCTCTTCTCCCACAGGACATCCAATGCTTTCCTAGCATGCTCCTGTGGGACACAGAAACACAGGGTTATCATCTTCATACACACTGGCCAATAAATACAAGACACTATTGATTATTACTGGAATTACTAATGTACCTCAAACACAGCCTCCCCAGACAGCCGACTGAGAGCAGCAAACTCCAGAATCATGGTGCCTGCACAGGCTGTACAGGTGTCCGACTCAGTGCCTGTGCGTGACAGGGGGTTAAGGACCCCATACCTCAGGTTTACCTGGAAACAAACAGACAAGAAGTAAGTATATTGAATGTACTACATGCATATTGTCAGATAGTAATAAGACTACAAAGCTATCTTGAATCACTTTTAATCCTCTATTTCATATTCGACTGGACAGTCCGGTCAGACCTGCATCTGGTACTTTTCCGTTCATGTGACATTGTGGAAGTTCTGATAAACAAGGCTTTGTGCACCCAGGGGTCCCGAGAAAACCAGAAGCGTGGAGACTGAGTGAGGTGTGTTACCCTGGGGTAGGGAAGGCCACTGGTAGTGTTGAAGGCAGGCAGCAGTCTGTGGCCCAGCTCCTTGGCCATTTGGAGCAGCTCATCTCTGTACCACTGCATCCTCTCCCCCCGCTGACGGAGCATGTCAGCCATCACATGCGCCCCCAGCAAGCCTCTGTAGGGAGAGCAAGATGATGGTGTGGTGAGCAAGATGATGGTGTGGTGAGCACGTGGCAATGCCCAGACAATTTACTATTCATCTCAATATAAAAATACTGTCAGCCCTATATTATGAAGTCATATAGTTATTTTATCATAAAGTCAGTAAGACATTTGGACCAGTATCGTACACAATCTTGGTGAAGCTCTGTGTAGTAGTGAGACAATGCATTGTATAAGTTCGTACCCCAGGACTCGGATGTTGGTCTCAAACACAGACACCACCACATCATTGTCTAGCCTGACATCCCTCAAAGTCCTCCTAACTGCATCCTCAAATTCATCCAGCTTGTTCAACACCTGGACACATGCACAAAACAAATGTGTTAATAGGGTAATAGACAGAATAAACAAGTGTTTCTATACTTAGGCAAAAAAAAGACTTACCTAAAAACACATAGCTATTTGAATAATTCCTATGAATTACTACATTTCAATTTTTTTTTGCTAAGGTTTCCAGAACCGCAAGAAAGAAGGACTAATCATTTAATATACTGCCATTGACTGTATGTGTGTGGCTCTGAGGGGTTGTCAGGACAATGGATCCCATTTGCTCATTGATTTCTCTATAGACATCAGTGTTCCTATAGCTGATTCAAAAACTTATAGCCAGACAGACAGGATAAGACACTCACCACTAAAGTATCCAGGGTGTCGACCAGTGTGAGGGAGAACCTAAGAGAGAAAACAGGGCTATATTCATTAAGGAAAGGGGGATACCTAGTCAGTTGTACAACTGAATGCATTCAAAATGTACCTTTGAAATGTGTCTTCCACATTTAACCAAACCCCTCTGAATCAGAGCACACCATAGCAAATACTTGCAACAGTTTCAGTCATTTTCTTCCATTTGGTGCTTAATAAATATGACCCAGGTCAGGAGGATGGCATACTGCAGTGCACAGCAGAGGAACTGGATGCTGTGCCATGTCAGCTTCACCATGTAGTCTCATCGTCTATTGTGTTTCCAGGTTAAGTGTGTTTTACAAGGTCTTAAAGAGAGGTCAGATTCCCTTGATGTGTTCCTTCCTTGTATTTTCATAATATAGGCTAGGTTTTCCCCACATGATTTCACAACACACCTCAATTAATTTCCTTTTCCTATGAAAATTACATATTGAAAAACATGGGACATCTTTCTCTACTTAGCCCCCCATCCCTCCATCAGTGCAGGGGATGACATAACAGACACATAAATGAATCCATTGTGAGACCGAGTTGGCCGAGTGGCTGTCTCTCTCTATACATCAAGAGACCCCTTTGAGTACAAAAGTAAGCCGATAAACAGCTAAAATCACCACAAAGGCTAAACGCAGAGAAACCACATGTTGTGAGGAGGCTTTCCATGCAGTTATACTCACTTCCCCAGAGAGTCATCGATGTCTCCCCTGTTGGGCTCCAGGCCACGCACCCTCCCCCTGCAGCTCAGAGGCATCAGCTCGTCCGCTGGGTACGCATATTTCTATGGCAGAATCAGGGCACGGGGCTACAGTCAGGGTACGGTACACATACTCAATAGGAGGAACATTTGTTTAAATGTTTGAATCAGTGGAGGCTGGCTCATAGTAATGGCTTGAATGCAGTTAATGGAACGGTATCAACCAATGGAAACCACATTTGATACCATTCCATACCAAGCATTATTATGAGCCGTCCTCCCCTCAGCAGTCTCCACTGGTTTGAACTTAGAAGTATAGGCCGAGTGTATGGCACACAGTCAAGTTAGAGAGGCTGTTTGAGCAGTAACATAATATTAACTAGGGTCGGGACGATACCAGTATTGCGATATTTGTTAGAATCGTGGCAAGGAAACAAAACACCAAGCGGATTTGACTTCTTCAGGAAAACAGCCATAATGTTGGAAACAAACAACATTATGATGTCATCCAGAGTCACATTTATATATTTTCCAAGCTCTAGCACACAATATTTAACATAACATTAAAGGACCAAAAAGTTATTTACTTTGTGTTTTCATTTTGCCATGAAAAAAATATTGCAATACTGGAAACCATAAACAGCAGCATGCCCTGACATGGTCAGTAATACAGATGGACAACAATAGCTACGGGTTGAAACATTCAACTTTGCTTAGTGTAGTTGAAAGTGGCAATTATGTGGTCAGACACAGACTTACCATATAGCTGCCATAGGCATGATCAAACATCTCAACAATCTGGTCCCTGTAACAGAAAGAAATATACAAAATTACCATAACCAAGTCATTTCTAATAGACAAGTGGACAGATAGATAGTGATGGTGTGTTTAATGATTTAGTCCCTTCATCTTTATAGTATGGACTTTGCCACTCAGTAGAGGTGGGCATTGGGTAATACTGGAGTGTGTGATCATACACGGTTTTTATCTCACCTGATTTTGGACTTTTCTTCAGGTAACATGGTCAGACCTTCTTGGCCATTGGCCCAGCTAAGAAGGCTTGTGAGGAGTAGGGCTCTCAGCATCATGGAAATGCCAGGAGAACCCTGTGGCGGGCAAAACAGTTTTTCTCCCATTTAATCTTTGACAGGTCTGTACACAAGTAGGTGTTCCTGTGCTCTCAATGACACCCCAGAAATATCAAATAATCCAATGCATTTCCTCTGCATGGTGTGGCCTTATGGACAAGCAACAAGAGTTCATAAAGTTGACAACTGGCTGTCTCCACTACAGTTGATGGGTTTAGCTGTCAAGCTAGTTGTCAAAATGGCTAATTGACAACAATTTCACATTAACCCATACCTTATAAAAAAAGATTGCAGTTTTGAAACGGCAGTAAACGTGCAGTAACTTCAGTCGACTGTGGTATTTTGGACGTAGTAACTGCAGAATAACTGCAGTGTAATGCACTGTAACAGTAGTTACACTGCAAAATCACTGCAGTTAAAAACAAAACTGGGACGCAGTATTTGCATTATACTGCAACGTTTTTTCGTAAGGGATAGCAACTGTCAACAACTAACAGGTTACTTGATATGTACACAATGACAAGGCATGTTATCCCTGGCAGCTCAGGATAATTAATTAGCTAGCTGGCTTAACAAGTGAACCAGTTGACATCTGTACAGTAGACGTGTACCTAGCCAACTTGCTAGCTAGATAGTAGCTATGTCCATATACTTCGAATCACACACGAAGCTCCTCGTGTTCACTACTAATGAGAGTTCCCAGTCTATAATCAGGCGTATACTCCAAAGAACAGGGAGGATCGCCATTAGGTTAGCTTGCTTGCTGGCTAGCAGCTAGCTAATTAACAAACAAGACTGAACGCCGGTGGTGATGTGTCTTCTTTCGTATTGCAACACAAATATCCCTATTCTTCCGTGTCAGTCCCAGTCTCACGAACAACGCCGGGTCTCCCGACCCGAAAGTGGTATTTCAACCAAACCGTCGATGAAACCCTAGCGAGAGTACTATTTTCGGAAATCAGACTGTTCTCAATTTTTTTTTTGCTTCTTTAGCTAGCTAACGTTACTTTCCTAGCTAGCTACTCAAAAACCCTTGACAAGCTGGATACTGAGAGTGCCTCTTGATTCTATTGGTTAAGGCGGCGGAAGTAAAATGAAAACATTATTACGTTTGTATCACGATAAAATGGCGAGTGATATTGTTTTTTAAAGTTACATTCTTACTAGTTATGAGCATAAAATATTGAATTGCAATTTATCCGATCCGTAGTTTTTAACTTGAAGAAACATGAATTCCTCCAGTATTTTAAAACAACACTGCATTGTACCTATCTTTTTATATATGCATTATTACTTGATTATACCTGAAATGTAGTGTATATACAGATACTGCATACGCATAGTTGCCTCCAGCACGTAATTGTATAATGGACACGAGACTCCATTTACCATCTGCCCTTGCGATATTAAACGTCACATGGGGGCGGACTCATGCTGTCGATGGTAGCCTACAGCCCTGCGATCAAAACAAGTATAAGTGGAACGCAGCTAAATTACTGAAAAAAAAATGTCTGCAGTTCGCTGTCTTCTGTGATGGGGAGTCGAAGGACCTGAGGATTCCCCCATAAAATTCTTATTTGTCTGCTCAAGTTGATAAATCATGTCGGTAAGTAGTTTCTTCGCCTAGACCTCTATGTGTTACCTTTGATTTGTCCCCCCTAAAATACAGTTTTTTTTAAGGTAACTCAGCCCGGCTTTAAATGTACTCTTGATAGTTGCAATGGTAGAATGCAAAAGGTGCAATTTAGAAATTGGGTAGTGCATCAGTTCCCCTTGTCATGTTAGTAGTCATTGCATACCTTGGAGAGCTATTTATACTAGCCCATGTCAGCTAACGTTTTTTAAATAAATATCCCCCCCCCCCCCCCCCCCCCCCCCATATATATTGTTGTAGTCACTCAAATATAACATGAATACACATTAGACATGGCAAAATGTATAGAATTACCATAAAATTATCTTTAAAACTGCAAAATGTTCTTTGCGCCCTGTGACAAGATGTGTAGAATTTCAGAAAATAAGGTTTAAACCTGCAAAATTATCTCCACCAACAAGAGGGGTGTGAACAGTTTGTATCATGAACAGTGCTTGGAAAAGTTAAGAGTCCACCCACCGATTTAAGGAAATATAATTTTCATAGTCATGGCATGCTTTGTGAATGAATGAAGGTGTGGATTATTCTCCATCCACTCGAGCTATTGAAGATTTTTAAAGCCAGAATAAAAAAAATGAAATACATTTCAAAAACAAAAAAAGCTGTGGATTTTTGTCCATCCTCCCCGATTCAGAATATATCATTATCATATTCATGGCACACTTTCTGTAAGAACTATCAAATATTGAAATCCGAAATCGTATTGATTAAAAAATAAAATAAATTAAGGTTTGGTTTATTCTCCATCCACCCGATTCAGAATATACCGTCTTCACAGTCATGCTTGTTTCAATAGCGAGTCACGAGAGAGAACCGAATATCCTGTATAACACTAATTTTACCTCGTAATTAAACCGTCTGATATTAGCTCATGAGGGAACGCTGGGCTGTTTTTCCATAGTAGCCTAATGCTGTGTCCGTGAAATGAGCATGTTTGCTCCAAGCATTACGTGGCCTCTGTCATTAATTGCCACAAACGATTTGGTCTATTGGATTAGATTGGAAGACAGAGACAGGTAATGAAAGGTTTTGAGATTGTACGGGGCTGTTTCCCCAAAAGTAATTTAAGGCTACGTTACTCGCTTACTAAGTAAGAGCAATGACGGACTAGGAACAGTGGGTTAACTGCCTGTTCAGGGGTAGAACGACAGATTTGTACCTTGTCAGATTTTGAATTTTGCAAACTTGCAACCCTCTAACCACTAGGCTACCCTGCCGCTGGTTATTTAACGATTGCCTCAAACCAGTTCACTCGTAAACAGCTACATCGTTAGATGCTTTCCATGACCCATTCAGGCAAATTGCGCATTAATATGTTGGCGACGGCCTGTAATGACCTCCCACCTATCGGTTTCATGGCTCAGGTAGCCCGCGAAAGCCATCAAATAATTTGCCACTTTCGAATAATTATGTGCCAATGTATCCCCACGGTTCGTGCCATGGTGAAACTTGCAGTTTGACAAAAGAAAAATACACCCCTGTCGAATGGATAAACATGTTGATCTTTAGAACATTTCTGCTGTAGACTGTCATTTCCATTACACATGTCCCAATTTATTTATGCCAAATAAACCTGGGTCAGTGGAAACCTGCCTAGAAACTAAAAATTCTAAATTGCAATTTTCTTTGCATAACAAAGGATATAAACCCGAGAACTGTATTAAAATATAAATACAGTATAGGCTACATAGACCTATATATTTCAATAGTTTTATTTAGCTATTTGTAAGTTTTTGTCTTTAGGCAAATGTTTTGCCTCAATATTGTAATGAAATAGGCAAGGAGCAGGTCTCGAGCCCTCGACCGAGGTCCGGCGCGCTATCGACTGTGCCGCAAAAGCATGTTCGTGCTGCACGGTCGATTTCCGCGCTTGTGAACCCAGGTTCGCTACATCTAACGATGTAGCTGTTTACGAGTGAACTGGTTTGAGGCAATCGTTAAATAACCAGCGGCAGGGTAGCCTTTCAAAGAGCGCGTCCTCGCGCTAGCTTGCGACTCTACGTCTTTCAGGAACGCGCTCACACGCACTGTCGTGGATGCAAGGTCCGATCACCTCTGACACCAGTGTAGTGAAACAGCAGGGAGCAGGTCTCGAACACTCGACCTTCAAGCCCGAAGTCCGGGGCGCTATCGATTGTGCCGCAAAACAATGCTCGTGCGGCAGGGTCGAGTTCTGCGCTTATAAACCCAGGGTCGAGTTCTGCGCTTATAAACCCAGGGTCATTGCAATATATTTAATGATGTGTAACGTGCAGAATGATGTGCCAAACATTGATTTAACTCGGCAAGCCAGTTAAGAACAAATTCTTATTTTCAATGACGACCTACCCCGGCCAAACCCTAACTTCGCTGGACCAATTGTGCACCGCCCTATGGGACTCTCGATCACGGCTGGTTGTGATACCTCTTACACTGAGATGCAGTGCCTCTTAGACCACTGCACCACTCGGGAGCCCAAAAAATGTTGTGCATTATTATAGGTGGTTAGAATATGCTGCCACAATACTTGATATGTCTCTAGGAGATGATTTGTTGTCACTATTGTGGAATAATTTGAATATTAAGGTAAGATTTAAAAGGGAGAGCGCTGATCCGAGAGCAGTGCTTCCATTCTTTCGATCCTATCAGTATCGACACATGCCTCTACGATGAACTTAACAAACGTTGTCTCTGCTTGGTGTGTTGGGAAATGCATGTTACATCTTGGGCTGTTGTTGGAAAGAAAGATGCATCATAAACCAATCGTAAACCTAAATTCCAGATCTATGCATCAGGAAACCGGGCCCAACTTTTGTATACTTCCCCAAGATGTAAGGAGAGAATGAGTTTGATTTCCTCTTACCAGAGCTACAGCTAATTGCTTTCACGTGGTACAATAATAAGTCCACATCATGGCCTCACATACAGTACATTCTTTATTGTGCATGATCAGCTCCTATGATTAGGAATTTCAATGGAGGACTATTGGACAGGTGACATATTAACAGGACTGCATCTGTCTGGCAGAGTTTGGGTAACACCGACAAAGCACGTTCCTGTGTTGTCATTATCTACCTGACTAAGCAAAAAATATTTTTTACATTTATATATTTGACATTTTGTTGATGTAACCACTGTTCATTGGTTAAGGATTTGCTGCACAGGTCCCAGATCTGGTTGCCTGTATATTGCTGTTCTTTATTGTAGTTATATGGCTCTCTTTTCTCATACAGATGACCTTCGAGGCAGGGAGTAGAGTGACGCTGCTGTTTGACTTGTGGGATGTGCACGGACCCGCAGGTAGGCTAACATTGATGACAGGCCTGTGCCCTCAGGATCATCTACACAGTAAATCATATAGTTCAGAACCTGTTTGTCTGGCAGTCAAAGTACACTATAACTGCAGTATGCTGCAAATACTGCATCCCAAAAAAGTTATTTTTTTACTGCAGTTCAACTGCAGTACACTGCAGTTATTCTGTACTTACTGTGTCCAAAATATTGCAGTTACTGCACTTTTACTACAGTTTTAAAACTTCAATCTTTTTTTGTAAGGGTGACCTCATTGTAATGTGAATGCACAGTTTACCCCCTTCACCCTGCAGTGTGGTTCAGGTACAACAAATGAACTTCTTGCAAATTAGATATTTTAGATCTGTTTCAATCGGGCCCCAAGTGATGGATGTACTGATTTCTTACATTCTTAGATTAGGTCACTGTTGTAGTCTGTACAGTACTACACTTAGGTTGTAGTCATTAACTTGTTTTTCAACCACTCCACACATTTCTTGTTAACAAACTATAGTTTTGGCAAGTCGGTTAGGACATCTACTTTGTGCATGACACAAGTCATTTTTCCAACAATTTTTTACAGACAGATTATTTCACTTTTATAATTCACTGTATCACAATTCCAGGGTCAGAAGTTTACATACACTAAATTGACTGTGCCTTTAAACAGCTTGGAAAATTCCAGAAAATTATGTCATGGCTTTAGAAGCTTCTGATAGGCTCATTGACATAATTTGAGTCAATTGGTGGTGTACCTGTGGATGTATTTCAAGGCCTACCTTCAAACTGTGTCTCTCTGCTTGACATCATGGGAAAATCAAAAGAAATCAGCCACGACCTTAGAAAAAAAAATGTAGACCTCCACAAGTCTGGTTTATCCTTGGGAGCAATTTCCAAATGCCTGAAAGTACCACTTTCATCTGTACAAACAATAGGACTCAAGTATAAACACCATGGGACCACGCAGCCGTCATACCACTCAGGATGAAGACGCGTTCTGTCTCCTAGAGATGAACGTACTTTGGTGTGAAAAGGGCAAATCAATCCCAGAACAACAGCAAAGGACCTTGTGAAGATGCTGGAGGAAACAGGTACAAAAGTATCTATCCACAGTAAAACAAGCTCTATATCGACATAACCTGAAAGGCCGCTCAGCAAGGAAGAAGCCACTGCTCCAAAACCACCATTAAAAAAAGTCAGACTACGGTTTGCAACTGTACATGGGGACAAAGATCGTACTTTTTGGAGAAATGTCCACTGGTCTGGTGATACAAAAATGTAACTGTTTGGCAATAATGACCATCGTTATGTTTGGAGGAAAAAGGGGGAGGCTTGCAAGCCGAAGAACACCATCCCAACCGTGATGCATGGGGTGGGCAGCCACATGTTGTGGGGGTGCTTTGCTGTAGGAGGGACTGGTGCACGTCACAAAATAGATGGCATCATGCGGCAGGAAAATTATGTGGATATATTGAAGCAACATCTCAAGACACCAAATTAAATCTTGGTCGCAAATGGGTCTTCCAAATGGACAGTGACCCCAACCATACTTCCAAAGTTGTGGCAAAATGGCTTAAACACAACAAGATCAAGGTATTGGAGTGGCCATCGCAAAGCCCTGACCTCAATCCTATAGAAAATTTGCCCCAAATTTGTAGGCAGAACTGAAAAACGTGTGCGAGCAAGGAGGCCTACAAACCTGACTCCGTTACACCAGCTCTGTCAGGAGGAATGGGCCGAAATTCCCCCAACTTATTGTGGGAAGCTTGTGAAAGGCTACCCAAAACGTTTGACCCAAGTTAAACAATTTAAAGGCAATGCTACCAAAGACTAATTGAGTGTATGTAAACTTGTGACCCACTGGGAATGTGATGAAAGAAATAGTTCTCTACTATTATTCTGACATTTCACATTCTTAAAATAAAGTGGTGATCCTAACTGACTTAAGACAGGGAATTTTTACTAGGATTAAATGTCAGGAATTGTGAAAAACCGAGTTTAAATGTATTTTGCTAAATTGTATGTAAACTTCCAACTTCAACTTTATAGTTCCAGACCGAGCTGTGGTCTCTGATGAACATTATTGCTGTCAGCCATGATAAGCTCTGTTGTCAATGTGTTTGCAGGGATGGTGCTGTCTGTGTTTGTGGTCCTCCTGTTGACGGTGTTCTACGAGCTGCTGAAGGTGTGGAAGGTCCAGCTGGGAAAGCCCTTAGAGCAGCCCACTCAGCCAGCCTTCCCACGGCCTTTCCCCCCTCCCCTCCACTCCTCAGACTGCCAGGGAAGCAGCGCTGTGTTTGCCAGTAGCCTCTCAGAGTCTTCTCTGGCCCCCACGGAACAGGCTGTTCCCACTCCCTCCCCCATGAACAGGTAGGATTCACACTGGAGCCCATGTTGTTCTCTGTAACATGTTCCAGGGATGCTGGCTTAAATCTACTGCTTCACAAATTGTCAAGAGTGCGCATGTGTAACAGTATTGCTTCCATCCATCTCCTTGCCCCAACTTGGGCTCGAACCACAGACAACAGTCACCCACAAAGCATTGTTACTTATTGCTCCACAAAAGCCACCACCCTTGCAGAGCAAGGGAAACTACTACTTCAAGTGACATCACAGATTGAAAAAAATCCACCGCTAACTAGCTAGCCATTTCACTCCCTTCCCTCCTGGAGGACCTGAGCCCTGGGACCATGCCTCAGGACTAACCGGCCTGATGACTCCTTGCTGTCCCCAGTCCACCTGGTCGTGCTCCTTCTTCAGTTTAAACTGTTGTCTGCAGCTATGGAACAGCTAGAAGAGGACTGGCCACTCCTCAGAGCCTGGTTCCTCTCTAGGTTTCTTCTTTAGTTCCTTCCTTTCTAGGGAGTTTTTCCTAGCCACAATGCTTCTACTTCTGCATTGCTTGCTGTTTGGGGTTTTAGGCTGATGTAAAAGGGCTTTATAAATACATTTGATTGATTTACACATGCACCTGGTTTCCCATGCCTACATAATGTACTGATAAATGATGAATAAATAACAGCTGATAATTAGACCCACGAGAACCTGAACTGTGCACCTCTATATAATGACTCCAGAGAGAGTACTGCAGCAGTCCCAGTTGTATTAGATGGACTGTTGTGGCCCCGTCCGCCTGTGTGGAAAACAACCTGTGGTTACCTAGGTTATCCCATTAGCTCACAGCAAAACATTGCCTGCTCCCGCGCATTCTCACTACTTAGAAAAACGTAATGTTAGGACTTCCCTTATGCCCCTTTTCATGATGGCGCTAGCAACCACAAGAGTGCTAGCTACCAACTGAAACATTAAGCTAGCCAAGAACAACACAAGCAAACGGTCTACACAGCTACAAGTAGTGAGTGGAGTTAGTTTAGACTAAACAAGTTAAATGTCTTGCCTGTGATGAAATGTTTCACACACACATAGCTATGTGTAGCCTACTTGGACACCGGGTCCCCACATTTCCCACGGAATATCCCGAAGCAACAGGGCTTTTCTAGCAGGCTACATTTCCCTACATGGAAGCATTGCAACCTGTCGGTCACATTTTTTTTAACCTAATTACATGTACATTGAACAACACAGAAGCTTTTCGGCATGTTTTGTTATTTCTGTATAACAACTTTGACAGTTGGCTCTTTTACAGTGGGGGTCAATGTTTTCCCCAATTTGTGATTGTCGAGGGGAAATTCCTTATGACCTGAATACCAACTTGGATTATATTACTCTTCTGTCTCCTCTCCACCAGATGGCGTCTCCATGGTATCCAGACAGCCATGCACATCCTGCAGGTGACTCTGGGCTACATACTGATGCTGTGTGTCATGTCCTACAACACCTGGATCTTCCTAGGGGTCATCTTGGGCTCGGTCCTGGGATACTTCATATGGTTCCCACTACTGAGTCAAATCTGATCAAACAATGGAATCGAAAGTTCTTTTCCTGGACTATAGAGCTACAGGGACTAGCTATCCCATACCTGTTGGTCAAAGATTTGATCTGAAGAGCATATCGTAGAAACTCCAATGGTGTATGTCATTCTGACTGTTGTGCACTGATGCGCAATAGATCTCCCTGTGACTGTGTCGCTTATCAAGTTACCTGAAGTGGAAGGTTTTACCAGTATTTCTTCCCTACTTATACATGATCTTAATTGAAAAACAAGATGGAGACTTCCATAAAGTGACACAGATGTACACAGAGTACAGCATAGGAGTGATTGAGCCATGATACCTTTTTATCAAAGTTTTATGAAGTTTTACATTGTGTTCAAGCAAGGCAACTGTTACTATGTACTACACATCCACAGTCATCATTGTGACCAGGGCCCGTGAGTAGCTACAGGGCTTGAGTTCAATGTTGTCAACCTGTGGTTACTTGACTTAAGGCAGGGCTGCCAAACCCTCTTCCTGGAGATCTACTGTCCTGTAGGTTTTCAGTCCAACCTTTATAAAGAGTATCTGATTCAGCTGGTTAAGCTAATTAGTAGAATCAGGTGTGTTAAATTAGGGTTGGACTGAAAACCCACAGGACTGTAGATCTCCAGGAAGAGGGTTGGGCAGCCCTGACCTAAGGTTTGTCATTCTACCATTTCACTCCAAGGTCAGACTTCCAGCCAGCACTCTAGTCACAAGACAACATTGAGGAATTGCCACCTTGACAGCACAGAAGCATGTGATGGAGTATTGTAAACTCCATAGATACTGCATGTCAGGCTCATTGGGAAACAGATTGTTCTATTGCTCTGAAATACAGAGGAGAACAGAATCTGGGTCATGTTGTGTTTTTTAATCATTTGCAAGAGAGCCACTGTAGAGAAACCAACCATTTGGTGCCTTTTATATCAGATGAATATTTTCATTTTAATTAGCTATTTTCTGATGAATTATCCAGTAGCCTAGTTTGAAAACGGATGAATGTAACACTTTTTTTTCAATGCCCAATTGATAAAGTCAACTGAAAGTAGATAACGGACTACTCATACAAGGCTTCTAAAGTGGTTTTGTTTAAAAAGTCCCTATTGAGAAATACCCATGTAGACATGTGCTTACTGTTGTTTTAGTGTCATTTTATTCTAATTATCAATAAATACCACCAACTAAGAATTTTCAGAAAATCAAATATGATCTAATTGATTTGAAAATGCATTTTAGTGTAGAGATACAGATGCTCAATAGGAAAACCATAAAATCAACTTATTTATGAATCCATACAACTATACCCAGTCATACATATAGCTAAACACAATCAATAAAAGGTATTGCATGGAGCTTTACATATAAAATAAGAATATAGCAGAGGCTAGTGCATTGATCACCACACAGTATGTGTCATAAATAAGAAGAAGGAAACCGAAGCACTTTGAGTGAACTAACCCTTTAAGTCCTGGAATTACATGGAAATATTTTTCTCAAGGCTACAAACGGATTAAGTCTGATTTAAGAACAATGTGCCTCAAATATACAGTTTCCATAAACATAGCATTGATAGTTTAGGAAATAATACATTTGATTTCCCTCATTTAAAAGAGTGGGGGAAATGACTTGGTTATTTTCCCATGATTCCTTTTGTTTGGCCAGAAGAGACTGACAGAGGCCTCTTCATGACAAGGTGCATAGCCTGCTGTCAGTCATCCAGACCTCCCACACGCAGACTGAGCATTCTATCTCAATGAGATTCTGCTGATGCGTCACAGTCAATAAAAGTTATCAGCAGAGGAAGTCCCTTTAGTAACAACTGTCATCATAATTATGACGGTGGCATTTCAGTAGCACTGTAGCCGACATGGGACCTCTAGCATCTATAATACGACTGTAGTGACTGCTACCATTTGAGCAGCTCCCCTCACACTAAAGGGTTGGACTAACATACATAGACAATAAGTCCATAAGCAAGTGCCATTTCATGCTCAAGTCATGCACTGTAAAAAGATAGGGTTGAAACAATAAGGCCACTTGTGAAAATAATAAAATAATGGTTGAAAAGGAGGCCCAACATGCACTTATTCAAGACAAAATGTCTGCCTGGTTTTATACAAGTTTTTAAGTCAATGTAAAAACATGTTAAAAAGCAGTGCTCCCAGACCCTGAATACAATGACAGCTACATCTCTATAATGATATGTTATACACAACAATGTCCATTTCAGTAGGATGACATGCCAGACTGTTTGCGTCAACCGCCTGCCTACAGTGCCCCCTACTGCTGAATAAAAGGACATGTAATGACCAGTGGGTGTGTGACTGCCCATGAACCATAGTTATCTGTCATGCATCTCTGAACATATCCTTAGGGCCCTTGCAGATAGGCCTCTGTAGTGTAATGTGTATCTTCTGCATCCACAATTCTCCCCACATCCCTTATCCAATTCTGACTTAAATTATTTAAATTCCTTAGTGACCACACAATCTAAGGATAATGCAGCAGATACCTGGGGTTCAGTGTCTCACACACAAGCTTGAGGAATAGAGTAAAATAAAATGTACAATTAAGAGAAATTAAACTTGAACAAACATGACTCCAGATGAGAGGTTGGAAGTCACAGTTAAATAGGCCACTGTTGTAGATGTGACTGTACGGAATATAAACCAGAAAAACAATGCTGAGGGGTCAGGAATTATCAGTTAACACCGACTAAAATGAAAGGTTTTTTGCTCCCTTGTCCTCCCATTCAAAATCTTATATACAATTTCTGTCTCGCCTTCTGCTGTTTTCCCAGTGAAGTCCTCCACGGTCTCACTCGTTGTGAAGTGCAGTGTCTCCCGGCTCTAAAACCACCACCACCTCTCCTGGGTCAACTACAGTGTCCTCTGTTTTCAGAGCATCCAGGATTGGCTGAGCTTTGCCCTCATTCAAGGCCTCATTGGTAGGCGGCTGGAAGCCTCCGTCATCATGCCTCGAGTGGCTGGAGTCGACCAACGGCGGGGCCAGCTCTGTGTCAGAGTCTACAGCACACTCAGTTATCCTCTCTCCATCCTCTTCCTGTACCGCTATCTCTATTTCCTGTATGGCGTTCTTGATGGCCGCCTCATCTTCGTCTCCTTTGCCTTCAATAGCTGCCTCCCCCTTTTCCTGAAGCCCCCCCTCAGCTTCCTGGTATGGACTTCCTGTTTCTACCAGCTGCTCGTTCACTTCCTGTGGGGCGCTCATCCAGTGTGGTGACTTCCTGTGCATCTCCTCCACCACGGTGGTGATGAGTGTCACCTCCTCCTCCTTCCCATCCTCCAGCGTCAGCATCCCTGTCCCATTGGTGAGAACAGCTAAGTCCTCCTCTGAAGCCGAGACCATCATCTCCACCACTGGTTTGCTGTGGTAACAGATCTCCTGCACGCTGTCTGGAGAATCAGGTTCCGTGGGGGTCTTTTGCTCCTTGGGCTCCTGAGCTTTAACCTCCATCTCCTCAATCTCTCCCTCCTCGGGGATGAAGTCCACCCCCGGCACCTCCAGGCATGACTCGTAGGGCAGTGGACCCATCTCGTCCAGTTGGATCATGGAGACCACTTGCCTACGCCTCCTGCTGGACTGGCCGCCTCCTCCCAGGGCCCCCTCAGGCTCCTCATTCCCACCCCTGAACTGGGTGGCCCAGTCCACCGAGGGGTTCTCCCCCAGCAGGTGGAGGTTGGGGTCGCTGTTGGTTAGGATCATGCTGTCTCTATACAGGTTGTGTTTCTTCTGGACCGCTGCCTCTTTCACAGCTGTAGGCAAACATAGAATCACTACCATGCTAACAGTCCATTTGTATCACATTTACATCAGGGCCATATCAACAGTCACCTCAGAATAGCACTGCTGATCTAAGATGACCATATAATCTTGTTCAGTACTCTGAGATGCTTTGTGAATATGGGCCTAGAAGGACTCTCCAATTATCTAGTCTATGCCAGGCCAGTGTCTCCATGCATGTCCACCACTCACCCATCATGATGTCCTTGGTGACAGACTGCAGCACCACCTCCTCAAACACGTTCTCCACCAGGATGAACTGGGAGAAGTCCTCAAAGATCAACTCCTGGAAGCGAGGGAGGTCCTGAGAGGTAGGAGATGAGAGGTTACAGACGAATGCACTTAACATAGACAATGTCCCAAGTGGCACCCCAGTCCCTATATAGTGCCCTACTCTTGACCAGAGGTTATAGGGTTCCATACGGGTGGCTAAAGTCTGAGGGGTATCACTATATTCAGTGAGCCTCACCAGATGGAAGGAGGGAGAGAGCTGCTTCAGCATGTAGGGGATGATGATCTGTAGCAGGGCCTCTTTGAAGAACTTCTTACGCACCGTGCTACTGTCATAGTCATATTTCTGACAGGGACAGAGAGGGATAAAGACACAAGACCTTAGACTCTTTGATCCGTGATGGCAAGGGTTGCAAAATTCCATAACCTTTCCCAAATTCCCAGGTTTTCCGGCCTCCTGATGGGAATATTCCTGGTATCAGGTGGGAAATATTGAATCCTCCAACCAGAATTTCGGGAAAACCTTGGAATTTTTGGAAAGTAACTGGAATTTTGCAACCGTATTGAGGGAGAATCTATTCATTCATTCAATCAATCCAGTCATTCGCCTTCATCCTAATCCACCCTCAGACTAACTAACGAACCTTAAGAACTCTGTCTTGACAGCAGTGGATGGTCTTACACAGGTCCTCTCCTCCCTGGATCTTTCCCTCCAGACTCTGGTGGAGCAGATGCTCAAACGTGTACACAGCATTATCCATTTGCTGTTACAGAGGAGAGAGGACATAAGTGATGGGGTGGGGGGGGAATAATAATTTTATTGTTGACACACTTGTTTGCCATTAGCCAATTAGCATTTCTCAACAAGTTCAAAACATGTGAATGCATCCAACTCGTATTTACTACTTCACAACTAGAAATTACCACCTTCCCACTTTGTTATGAACACAGCATCAGAGCTTCAGAAAACTAAAGTGTTGGTAGTCTGGTGTGGCAGGGCACATCCATGCCCACTATGCCTACTAGATGGTGGGATTTGTGGGTTAAGGTCTCACCTCTCTCATGAGGATTTGAGCCCTTTGGATGAACACGGAGGGGCTTGACACATCAAACCTCTGCTGCAGTCCCTCCAGATTCAGCTGCTCCACCTTCTCATAGCAGCTCTGCATCTTCACCGGGTGGAACGCCAGCATAGAGATCTTCTCCATGTGCTGAGATAGGGGCGAGGGGAAAGACGGAGAGAGAGGTAGCGAATGAGAAAGAGGTGGGGGTAGGTAGAGAGAGAAAGGGTAGGGGAGCGAGAGAAAGATTGGGGGTTAAAGACAGACAGACAGAGGGATGAGGACTTGGCACAAAAGACAATCCCCCAGGGTCCCTGCGAACCCCTCTGGTGTGTCCAGTCCGGTGGTCCACTCACCTCCGCCAGTTTGTCCTTGCCCCCTCCGTTGAGCGTGTTCTTGCTGACCTCCACCAGCTCTCTGAAGAAGACGTCTCGGACCTCGGAAAAGCCTCGGCTGGTGGGCTCCATCAGGGCCTCCAGGATGGAGCTGAGGAAGGGCTGGACGCTGCCCCGCAGGAGCTGCCCTGCCCTGGGCAACACCAGAGCTACAGAGTGGGGAGACATTGGGGAGTACTGTTAGTCACCCTGGTGGTCTGTAGACAGTAAACACCCACACTTCCAGACCACAGTATTACCCAGAGCATTAAACTCCACACACAATGGAGTGGATCCGAGACCAGGCTTTGTGGAATCTAGCTCTGACTGCATCGTTTCGCCCAAGGTCAATACTTAAAAAAAATACAAAATTATGAAATGGCCCCCTTTGTAGTTACGTGCCTCTGCTGAAACCATACCTTTCTAATAAACGTTAATCAAATACAACCACCAACTGTTTGCTCATTGGTGTTACGCTAAGATTTCAACTCAGCGCAAATGCGCATGTGGCAATTGAATCTCAACAAGGAAAAAGTCAGTGGCGGTATTTGATTAACGTTTAATGAAAAAGTATGTATTTCTGCAAACAAAGAAAGGCATGCAACTCCAGAGGACGAACAATGGTACGCGGTTGGCGTTTCATAATTTAAAGTTAGATTCCACAAAGCCTTGTCTCGGCTTACCCAAAAGCATCAGACTGAAAAGTCCGGAGGAAAGCAAGGGTGGGAACAGGCTCAGGGAACAGAACACTAAAAATAATGACATTATTTGAGGAACAGAACTCGAACCGAAAACGAAAGTGATCTATACTGTTCCGGAACAAAGCCGTTATTTTATAAGCATGGAAACTGGTTAATAACGTTATTTTATAAGCATGGAAACTGGTTAATAACGTTATTTTATAAGCATGGAAACTGGTTAATAACGTTATTTTATAAGCATGGAAACTGGTTAATAACGTTATTTTATAAGCATGGAAACTGGTTAATAACGTTATTTTATAAGCATGGAAACTGGTTAATAACGTTATTTTATAAGCATGGAAACTGGTTAATAACGTTATTTTATAAGCATGGAAACTGGTTAATAACGTTATTTTATAAGCATGGAAACTGGTTAATAACGTTATTTTATAAGATGGAAACTGGTTAATAACGTTATTTTATAAGCATGGAAACTGGTTAATAACGTTATTTTATAAGCATGGAAACTGGTTAATAACGTTATTTTATAAGCATGGAAACTGGTTAATAACGTTATTTTATAAGCATGGAAACTGGTTAATAACGTTATTTTATAAGATGGAAACTGGTTAATAACGTTATTTTATAAGCATGGAAACTGGTTAATAACGTTATTTTATAAGCATGGAAACTGGTTAATAACTTTATTTTATAAGATGGAAACTGGTTAATAACGTTATTTTATAAGCATGGAAACTGGTTAATAACGTTATTTTATAAGCATGGAAACTGGTTAATAACGTTATTTTATAAGCATGGAAACTGGTTAATAACGTTATTTTACGTTCCGGGCATTTTTTTCCCAGTCACACAAAAATCTTAAAGCGCCTACGCAAAGCCCTCACTCCGTCACTCAGAAACGTATTCCAGCGTCTGCCTGCCAGCTGGAAATCTTTGCTACTGTGTGTGTGTGTGTAGGTTACCTGCCCCTCCACACTGAAGCATAGGTTACTGTAGCCTCCTGACAACATTACATAGATTACTGTAGCCTCCTGACAACGTTACATAGATTACTGTAGCCTCCTTACAACGTTACATAGATTACAGTACCCTCCTGACAACGTTACAGATTACAGTACCCTCCTGACAACGTTACATAGATTACAGTACCCTCCTGACAATGTCACATAGATTACAGTACCCTCCTGACAACGTTACATAGATTACAGTGCCCTCCTGACAACTTTACATAGATTACAGTACCCTCCTGCCAACGTTACATAGATTACAGTACCCTCCTGACAACGTTACAAGCCTGATTCAGAAATTAGGGAGAGATGTTTAAAAGAATGTATTAACTTTGTTCAATGCTAGTTAAGGATACTATAGTTATCACGTTTCACATTGGATTTATCAACTACAAAAAGGTAAGAGGTATTTTTTATTTTAGTGCTGCTCTGCACACACAAGCCTGTTAGCTAGCTCTGGTTAGTTTGCTCTGGTCCAAAGTTAAACCAAATCGAAAGTTGAAAGACATTTAAAGTTCCTCAATAGATGCCGCTCCTCCATCACATAGTGGACCTGTGAGCCCTGAGCCCGGTCTGAAGTGTACCAGTGGTATAAAGTGAACATTGGACTCCAGTGACATCTAAGGAATGCAGTCCTTCAACACTGGCTCCATGGGAAACAAATCACAAGAAAGAAAAAAAAGTGCCCTTTTTCTTTTTAGGTGGAATGGTGACGGTGCTAGAATAAAATAGTGAAAGATGCTTTAGGGTTAAAACAAGCAGGCAGACAAGAGCATGAGAGAGAGAGAGAGAGAGAGAGCTAAGATGAGGTAAAGAAAGAGATGGGAGTAAGGGAAGAGAGAGAGAGCTAAGATGAGGTAAAGAAAGAGATGGGAGTAAGGGAAGAGAGAGAGAGCTAAGATGAGGAAAAGAAAGAGATGGGAGTAAGGGAAGAGAGAGAGAGCTAAGATGAGGTAAAGAAAGAGATGGGAGTAAGGGAAGAGAGAGAGAGCTAAGATGAGGAAAAGAAAGAGATGGGAGTAAGGGAAGAGAGAGAGAGCTAAGATGAGGAAAAGAAAGAGATGGGAGTAAGGGAAGAGAGAGAGAGCTAAGATGAGGTAAAGAAAGAGATGGGAGTAAGGGAAGAGAGAGAGAGCTAAGATGAGGTAAAGAAAGAGATGGGAGTAAGGGAAGAGAGAGAGAGCTAAGATGAGGTAAAGAAAGAGATGGGAGTAAGGGAAGAGAGAGAGAGCTAAGATGAGGTAAAGAAAGAGATGGGAGTAAGGGAAGAGAGAGAGAGCTAAGATGAGGTAAAGAAAGAGATGGGAGTAAGGGAAGAGAGAGAGAAAGTGGGAGAGAGTAAAGAAACAGAGTTGACGTTTGAAATGTGAGAGGGAAAGGGAGGGTCAGTTACAGTACAGGATCCCTCTGGTGGCAATTGTCCATAGAAATTCACTAGTAACATGATGCCATAGTCTAATACTGTAGTGTTACTCAATGGGTGCATCCCAAATGCCACCCTATTCCCTATATAGTGCACTACTTTTGACCAGGGCCCATAAGGCTCTGGTCAAAAGTAGTACACTATGTAGAGAATAGGGTGCCATTTGGGATGTAGCCAGTAACTGGTCTTACTGCTTTACTGTGCCAATAAGCCCTTCGCTCTGTACACAACAAACCAAAACCACTACAAATGACAAATAGTAGGCACTCTAACAATGGACATTACAGACGCTAAGACTACAGAAGTACAATTGTTGAGAGAACTAACAGTGTGATTTGATTAGGATCTCTTTTAGTCCCGATTTGGATGAAGTCTACATATCAGTAAGGAGTGTTTTCTATGGGTTCCGTGTGTGCATGTCTCTCACCGCGGATCTTGCCGCTGACGTGTTCATTGGAAGTGATTATCTGGTCCATATCTGTGCGTAACACTGTGTCTAGACGGGATGTCTGAACCTCACAGGCCTGGACTAAAGCCTCATACTGAGCCTGGGTCTGAGACAACACCTGCTTATACACCGCCTCAGAGATCTGTAGAGGGGGAGAGAGAGAGGTTGAACACACACTGCATCCCAAATGGCACCCTATTCCCTACATAGTGCACTACTTTTGACTGTGGCCCATAACTAGTGCACTATGTAGGCATGTCAAATGTAATGCACTATTTAGGGTGCCATTTGGGATGAGGACCATCTGACCAGGGCCCGTGACATTAGCTGAACCATACAGTGGCAAGAAAAGGTATGTGAACCCTTTGGAAATACCTGGATTTCTGCATAAATTGGTCATTACATTTAATCTAATCTTCATCTAAGTCACAACAATAGACAAACAATCTGCATAAACTAATACTACACAAACAATGATATGTTTTCATGTCTTTATTGAGCACACTGTGTAAACATTCACACTGCAGGGTGAGAAAAGTATGTGAACCCTTGGATTTAATAACTGGTTGACCTTCCTTTTGGCAGCAATAACCTCAACCAAACGTTGTCTGTAGTTGTGGATCAGACCTGCACAATGGTCAGGAGGAATTTTGAACCATTCCTCTTCACAAAACTTTCAGATCAGCAATATTCTAGGGATGTCTGGTGTGAACTGCTCTCGAGGTCATGCCACAGCACAGCATCTCAATTGGTTGAGGTCAGGACTCTGACTGAGCCACTCCAGAAGGCATATTTTCTTCTGTTGAAGCCATTCTGTTGATTTAATTCTGTGTTTTGGGTTGTTGTCCTGTTGCATCACCCAACTTCTGTTGAGCTTCAATTGGTGGACAGATAGCCTTACATTCTCCTGCAAAATGTCTTGATCAAAGGAAAAATGAATTCCCAAGTTTATGATAGCAAGCTGTCCAGGCCCCGAGGCAGCAAAGCAGCCCAAACCATGATGCTCCTTCTACCATACTTTACAGTTGGGATGAGGTTTTGATGTTGGTGTGTGCCTTTTTTTCTCCACACATAGTGTTTTGTGTTTCTTTCAAACAACTCAACTGTAGTTTCATTTGTCCACAGAATATTTTTCCAGTAGCGCTGTGGAACATCCAGGTGCACTTTTGCAAACTTCAGACGTGCAGCAATGTTTTTTTGGACAGCAGTGGCTTCTTCTGTGGTGTCCTCCCATGAACACCATTCTTGTTTAGTGTTTTATGTATCGTAGACTTGTCAACAGAGATGTTAGCATCTTCCAGAGATTTCTGTAAGTCTTTAGCTGACACTAGGATTACTCTTAACCTCATTGATCATTCTGCGCTGTGCTCTTGCAGTCATCTTTGCAGGACGGCCACTCATAGGGAGAGTAGCAACAGTGCTGAACTTTTTCCATTTATAGACTATTTGTCTTATCGTGGACTGATGAACATCAAGGCTTTTAGAGATACTATTGTAAACCCTTTCCAGCTTTATGCAAGTCAACAATTCTTAATCTTAGGTCTTCTGAGATATTTTTGGTCGAGGCATGGTTCACATCAGGCAATGCTTCTTGTGAATAGCAAACTCAAACTTTGTGAGTGTTTTTTATAGGGCAGGCCAGCTCTAACCAACATGTCCAATCTCGTCTCATTGTTTGGATGAAGAGCAGATCAAATTTGATGACCAATTTATGTAGAAATCCCTGTAGTACCAAAGGGTTCACATACTTTTTCTTGCCACTGTAGATAGATAGCTTTTAGGCTTACATTAGCTACAACTTTAGCGTATTGAAGTTAACTTACAACAAACCAGGCTTCATTTGACCAATATTATGCAAATCATTACATGAAAAATGTTTCATTGTGCCTGAAAATGTTGGTAATTCACTGGGGAGTTGCTGCTTGCAGTTCCTGCTTGCCGTGTCCTGAGATTCCCTTAAAGCTACAGCGACCAATTTGAGAGTAACAGGCTATTACAGCAATTCCAGGTAAAATATCTATAAAACAAGTCTCAAATATAAGGTAAATGTCTATATATTTCAGCTGTTTCAAAAACATTGCTCTGCTATTAAGATTTTTCCTATAGGAGCAAACATTTCTCTTTGATACTATTTGGTTTACATTAACTGCTTGGCGGGAGCAGTCTCACACGCGGAGGTTACATTAACTGCTTGGCGGGAGCAGTCTCACACGCGGAGGTGGCGTAAGAGATGTGAAAAATGTATCAAGATTCTAGTCTTTACACTATTGTAATACATCTAGCCGCGGGTAGTTTTTCTGATTGCTCTCGGGAATCTATCATAGTGTAAATTCACTCTGTAGGGAATAGGGTGCCATTTGGGACACCGGCTCAATCAGCAATGTGGTTAGGAATGGTAGGTTCAGGAGTTTTCCTGACTATGTGACCTGAATGGGAAAAACTTAACATGTGGTCGGTCGGGGGAAACTCCAGGTTCTAGGAAAGAACACAGTGCAGAATGTAGGAGGGACAACAACTCACCAGCATCCAGTTCCTCTGTCGCTGTTGAATCTTCCCCTTTAGACGAGGACCAATCAGATTCCTCAACTCTGGATGGAGGGTCTCCATCACTAGGTTGGCTAGGATCTACACACACACACACACACACACACACACACACACACACACACACACAAAAGCAAACACTTTATTCATTATCACTTAAACACTCTTTAAAGTGTGTGTAGGAGGTGTCTCTATAAATAACCCAGAGGAGTAACTAGTGGTTGGCAAAACTTGTCATTAATTAAAAGAATAAGACTTCAGAGAAGCCTTGTTGTTTGAGTCAGGTGTTTCCACAACAGAGAAAATGACATGGTGTTGTGTCAGTTGTGACACTTCAAACGGCAACAAACACACAACTCAACCTATGGAGTTCAGGAACAGCTTCTGAGTCACCCATATGAATGGGTTGAGTGGTGTGTGATTCTGAGGATTTAGTACATGAGTCCATGGAAGTGGGAAAGAGGGCAGTGATGTTGAAGCACTACAATGAGAAACAGCATTATGTGGCTCCTCTACAAAACATAATAATAACTAAATGTATGAGTAAGGTGCCGTTCCCAATACAAGGTACCATACAATACCTATTAATACAACACCAAATAGTTTAAAGGCGTGTAATAGACTTTTCTGTGAAAAGTCAACTGAATTAAAAACTGGAATATCATATGTATTCAGTGCTATGGTATTGTCTCCCTAATCTCAGCACCCACAACTCCATGAAATACTATTTTCTCTCTAAAATGCAGTAAAATACTCACACACTCCAAAGAAGCCCAACATGCATAAATCTGCTGGGAGTCGGTTTGTCAGAGGGCCAGTTCTCCATTTCCATTAAATGGAAAATAATACAGGGTATAAATAAGATATTAATATTAAAAACACAGCATTCAGTCAGTATCATCTAAACGTGCAGTGGTCTTGGCTGCAGATTACAAAACCATAACCATGTGTTTTAATTGAATATGCTTGGACCAGGGCTTGACTTGGACCACTCTGCTTTAGACCTAATTGAATAACTGTCTCAATGTGGTCCAGGCAGCATATTGGAGCTGAACAAAGTGGCTAGATACATGCAGAAGATGTTTTCCTGGAGCATAGATGTCCATATAAAACTACTGTGTTGGTGAGGTACAGTTCATATTTTAGGATGCCTGTGATGCTCTGGTGCATGAAACACACTATTAGTCCTTCCAGGACAGCTGTTATTATACTGAGCAAACATAAAACACAACATGCAACAATTTCTAATTTTACTGAGTTACAGATCATATAATGAAATCATTCAACTGAAATAAATTATTTAGGCCCTAATCTGTGGATTTCACATGATATAGATATGCATCTGTTAGTCACAGATACCTTTAAAAAAGGTAGGGGAGTGGACCATAAAACAAGTCAGTATCTAGTGTGACCACCATTTGCCTCATGCATCTCCTTCGCATAGAGTTGATCAGGCTGTTGATTGTGGCCTGTGGAATGTTGTCCCACTCCTCTTCAATGGCAAAGTTGTGCGAAATTGCTGGATATTGGCGGAATCTGGAACACACTGTCATACGCGTCGATCCAGAGCATCCAAAACATGCTAAATGGGTGACATGTCTGAGTATGCAGGCCACGACAATGGGCCTCAGGATCTCGTCGCAGTATCTCTGTGCACTCAAATTGCCATCGATAAAATGCAATTAAAGTTTGTTGTCTGGAGCTTATGCCTTCCCATGCCATATCCTCACCGCCACCATGGGGCACTCTGTTCACAATGTTGCCATACATGTGGTCTGCGGTTGTAAGGCCGGATGGACGTACTGCCAAATTCTCTAAAACGACATTGGAGGCAGCTTATGGTAGAGAAATTAACATTAAATTATCTGTCAACAGCTCAGTGGGACATTCCTGCAGTCAGCATGTCAATTGCACACTCCCTCAAAACTTGAGACATCTGTGGCATTGTGTTGTGTGACAGAACTGCACATTTTAGAGTGGTCTTTTATTGTCCCCAGCACAAGGTGCACCTGTGTAATGATCATGCTGTTTAATCAGCTTCTTGATATGCCACACCTGTCAGGTGGAGTGGATGGATTATCTTGGCAAAGGAGTAATGCTCACTAACAGGGATGTGAACAAATGTGTTCCCAAAACTTGAGAGAAATAAGCTTTTTGTGCTTATGGGACATTTCTGGGGTCTTTTATTTCAGCTCATGAAACCAACACTTTACATCTTGCATTTATATTTTTGTTCAGTATACACAGGGCCATGATATTGACATGATAAGTCTTGGGTGCCTGTCCGAATAGCACCCTATTCCCTATAGTGGACTAATTTTGTCCAGGGCCAGTTTAGGGTGCACTATAGAGGGAATACGGTGCCATTTCAGATGCAGACCTACTGTCTAATGCCCAACACTTGGACCCCTTTAAAGTTTAGTGTCTCATTTCTACTGAGTAAGTGTGATCACTTCAGAACTTCACAGAGTAACAGTGTCCCGTCCCAAATGGCACCCTATTTCCTTTACACTGAGGTACAACATGTTCTCTACACTGTTTTCTCAGGGGAAGAGTATTTTCTCCTTCCACATGTACTCTCAGATAAACAGTCAATCCTCAACAAACAGCTGTGAAATAAAGACCGGCTGCCTGACTGACATCCATCATGGCCACTGACCACTCAAGAGGTTTGGCTAAGGCCGGGAATGACCTGCTGTAAGATTGCTCCTGAACTTTGGTTAGCGATCTTGAATACAGTACATATACTGTAAGGTGTTAGCATCACTAATTCAGAATACATTCAAATGAAACGAGATTGACTAAATGTAACAAAGTCCTCAAGAGCTAGAGCCAGCTCCATAGTGTTCCTCTCACCTGTGGTGGCCCTCCACACATCATGTCCCAGGTGCCGTAGTGTCCCTGAGCTTGCCTGTGGAGTCGCATCGCATCTGTGAAGGCCGGGGTCTGCACCCTGCACTCCTCTGACAGACCTGGAGGGGGCACCAGAGAGCACACATTTTGGATAGGTTGGAGCTTCTGCAGTGGTGGTGTTTGACATGTGTCTGTCCAAAAGGTGATAGAGAAATTTGAAAAATCTATTCCCTTTCACTTTCAGGAAGTAGGCACTCACCGTGTGGGTTGGTTTATGTGGTGAAAATACACCAGCACTCAAAATCAGGGGATCCTGAAATGAGGATCTGTTTCTATTAAGGTCTCTGTATTGTGACACCGTCTAAAAGTGAGTGTGTTGAGAAGTGTGGCCATGAACTGAACAGCCACAAGCGGATGTGCCTGCCTCGGTCTGCCATATGGATTGACGGATGAGACAGAGTGCCACAGCATGTATACAAAGAATACACAACACGCAAACACACAAGCCAGTTGATTAGGTACATCCATCTAAAACCAGGGCAGACCCCCACCACCCACCCACCCAACCCCCACTTGCCTTACATGTGTTGGAAATGTTTGTTACGCAATAGGTATTAAGGGACCTAACAAGTGCCAGAAAAACATTTCCCACACACCAGTACACCAGGCTGTATGGGCCATGGACTCCTGCTGCTTACACCAAGTCCTGACTGCCACCAGCCTGTACCATAGACACCAGGCTGGATGGGCCATGGACTCCTGCTGCTTACACCAAGTCCTGACTGCCACCAGCCTGTACCATAGACACCAGGCTGGATGGGCCATGGACTCCTGCTGCTTACACCAAGTCCTGACTGCCACCAGCCTGTACCATAGACACCAGGCTGGATGGGCCATGGACTCCTGCTGCTTACACCAAGTCCTGACTGCCACCAGCCTGTACCATAGACACCAGGCTGGATGGGCCATGGACTCCTGCTGCTTACACCAAGTCCTGACTGCCACCAGCCTGTACCATAGACACCAGGCTGGATGGGCCATGGACTCCTGCTGCTTACACCAAGTCCTGACTGCCACCAGCCTGTACCATAGACACCAGGCTGGATGGGCCATGGACTCCTGCTGCTTACACCAAGTCCTGACTGCCACCAGCCTGTACCATAGACACCAGGCTGGATGGGCCATGGACTCCTGCTGCTTACACCAAGTCCTGACTGCCACCAGCCTGTACCATAGACACCAGGCTGGATGGGCCATGGACTCCTGCTGCTTACACCAAGTCCTGACTGCCACCAGCCTGTACCATAGACACCAGGCTGGATGGGCCATGGACCCATGCTGCTTACACCAAGTCTTGACTGCCACCAGCCTGTACCATAGACACCAGGCAGGTTTGGGCCATGGACTCCTGCTGCTTACACCAAATCCTGACTCTGCCATCAGCTTGATTCAACACGACCCGGGATTCGTCGGACCAGGCAATATTTTTCCCCTCCTCAATTGTCCAGTGTTAGTGATCGCATGCCCACCACGCTTCTTCTTGATTTTAGTTGATAGGAGTGGAACCTGGTGTGATCATCTTCTGCAATAGTCCATCTGTGACAAGGACAGATGAGTTGTGCGTTCCGAGATGCCGTTCTGCACACCACTTGTTGTACTGCGCCGTTATTTGTCTGTTTGTGGCCCGCCTGTTAGCTTGCACGATTCTTGCCGCTCTCCTTCGACCACTATCATCAACGAGCTGTTTTCACCCACAGGACTGCCACTGTTTTTTGTTTGTTGCACCCTTCTCGGTAAACCCTAGACACAGTGCACAAATGTGACAGGTGGGATCGAACTACTACAACCCTTCACGGAATCAGTAGAGGATGGCTCTCAGCTTAGTAGAAGCCAAGCTACCTACTGGGAAAGGACTGCATAAAGGAGACCCCTGCTAAATATAACCAAGAGGTATAGCCATACATGGGAATCAATTATGTCTGGCATAAGCTCCAAAACTAGCATCACATATCACTTCATGACTCCACAATAGTCAAGCATACAGGAAAGGCTCAACTTGAGTGTGAGTGTCATTGATGTAGTGTAGTCATGTAGCAACAGTGGTGGAAAAAGTAACCAATTGTCATACTTGAGTAAAGGGAAAGATACCTTAATAAAAAATGACTCAAGTAAAAGTCACCCAGTAAAATACTACTTGAGTAAAAGTCTAAAAGTACTTGGTTTTACATCTACTTAAGTATCAACAGTAAATGGAATTGCAAAAATATACTTATGTATTGAAAGTAAAAAATAATTTCAAATTGCTATACAGTGCTTTCAGAAAGTATTCAGACCCCTTGATTTTTTTCTCCACATTGTCAGGTTACAGCCTTATTCTAAAATTGATTCAATTGTTTGTTTTTTCTCTCAATCTACACACAATACCCCATAATGACAAAGCAAAAACAGGTTTTTAGAATTTTTTGCAAATGTATTAAAAATAGAAAACTGAAATATCACATTTACATAAGCATTCAGACCCACCTTTGGCAGCGATTACAGCCTCGAGTCTTCTTGGGTATGACGCTATAAGCTTGGCACACCTGTATTTGGGAAGTTTCTCCCATTCTTCTCTGCAGATCCTCTCAGCTCTGTCAGGTTGGATGAGGAGCGTCGCTGCACAGCTATTTTCAGGTCTCTCCAGAGATGTTCGACAAGGTTCAAATCCGAGCTCTGGCTGGGCCCCTCAATGACATTCAGAGACTTGTCCCGAAGCCACTCCTGCGTTGTCTTGGTTGTGTGCTTAGGGTCGTTGTCCTGTTGGAAGGTGAACCTTTACCCCAGTCTGAGGTCCTGAGCACTCTGGAGCAGGTTTTCATCATGGACCTCTCTGTACTTTGCTTCATTTATCTTTGCCTCGATCCTGACTAGTCTCCCAGTCCCTGCCACTGAAAAACATCCCCACAGCATGATGCTGCCACCACCACGCTTCACCTTAGGGATGGTGCCAGGTTTCCTCCAGACATGACGCTTGGCATTCAGGCCCAGTTTAATCTTGGTTTCAGGTCTGAGAGACCTTTAGGTGCCTTTCGGCAAACTCCAAGCGGGCTGTCATGGGCCTTTTACTGAGGAGTGGCTTCCATCTGGAAACTCTACCATAAAAGGTCTGACTGGTGGAGTGCTGCAGAGATGGTTGTCCTTCTGGAAGGTTCTCCCATCTCCACAGAGGAACTCTGGAGCTCTGTCAGAGTGACCATCGGGTTCTTGGTCACCACCCTGATCAAGGCCCTTCTCCCCGTTTGCTCAGTTTGGCCGGGCGGCCAGCTCTAGGAAGAGTCTTGGTGGTTCCAAACTTCCAGTTAAGAATGATGGAGGCCATTGTATTCTTGGGGACCTTCAATACTGCAGAATTTCTTTGGTACCCTTCCCCAGATCTGTGCCTCGACACAATCTTGTCTTGGAGCTCTACGGACAATTCCTTCGACCTCATGGCTTGGTTTTTGCTCTGACATGCACTGTCAATTGTGGGATATTATATAGACAGGTGCGTGCCTTTCCAAATTATGTCCTTTCAATTGAATTTACCACAGATGGACTCCAATCAAGTTGTAGAAACATTTCAAGGATGATCAATGGAAACAGGATACACCTGAGTTAAATTTTGTGTCTCATAGCAAAGGGTCTGAATACCTATGAAAATAATTTCTAAAAACCTGTTTTCGCTTTGTTATTATAGGGTATTGTGTGTAGATTGCTGAGATTTTTTATTTTGGATAAATGAGGGGTCTGAATACTTTCCGAAGGCACAGTATTAATCAAACCGGACAGCACAATTTTCTTATTTATGTATTTACGGATAGCCAGGGGCAAACTACAACATGCAGACATAATTTACAAACAAACAAAGCATTTGTGTGTAGTGAGTCTGCCAGATCAGAGGCAGTAGGGACGACCAGGGATGTTTTCTGTTTAGTGAGTCCACCAGATCAGAGGCAGTAGGGATGACCAGGGATGTTCTCTGTTTAGTGAGTCCGCCAGATCAGAGGCAGTAGGGATGACCAGGGATGTTCTCTTGATAAGTGCATGAATTGGACCCTTTCCTGATAGCATTCAAAATGTAACGATTACTTTTGGGTGTCAGGGAAAATGTGTGGAGTAAAAAGTACATTATTAAGTAAAATAGTAACGTACAGACACCCCAAATAACTACTTAAGTCGCACTTTAAAGTATTTTTACACCACTGTGTAGCAAATGTGTGATTTTGATTATTTTACCCTACTCTTACAATAAGTGCCATGGAATCTTTAGTGACCACAGAGAGTCAGGAAACCCATTTAACATCCTATCCTACACAGGGCAATGTCCCCAATCACTGCCCTGGGGCATTGGGATATTTAATTTTAGACCAGAGGAAAGAGTGCCTCCTACTGGCCCTCCAACGCCACTTCCGGCAGCATCTCCCATCCAGGGACCGACCAGGACCAACCCTGCTTAGCTTCAGAGGCAAGCCACTAGTGGGATGCAGGGTGGTATGCTGCTCATGTGAGAGTCTATCTCGCATGCTTTGGCTGTGGGTTAGACAAAGACAGGAAATAAATGGAGAGAGTTGGGGAGGGGTTGACAGAGACAGGAAGCCCTCTCTCTGCCCCCAGTGCCCGCTGTGCCAACTCTGGGCTGATGGGTGAGGGTGAAACAGGGCTAGATTGTCTAGGCATTGGCTCTCATGAGAACACACTGGACATATAGATCAGCTGACCAAGGGTGCATCCCAAATGGCACCCTATTCCCTATATAGTGTCCTACCCGTGTCTTATAAAGTGCACTCAAAACTAATGCACTATATAGGGAATAGGGCATCACTTCGGATGCACACCAAGAGAAATGTGTCGCTAGGGATGTAGTTTGAACCCCTTTTAAAACAGGACTGCTATGAATTCCTTTCTTCATAAAAATGTATCATACCATGTTCCTCTACTAAGTTACATGTATTGACACGGAGTATACAAAACAATAAGGACACCTGCTCTTTCCATGACAGATGAATCCAGGTGAAAGCTATCATCCCTTATTGATGTCACATGTTAAATCCACTTCAATCAGTGTAGATGAAGGGGAGGACACAGGTTAAAGAAGGATTTTTAAGCCTGGATACTTATTGAGATTGAATGGCACACATGCACAGAGGGTGAATGGGCAAGACAACATATTTAACAATGGTCCACCCCTCAAAGGACATCCAACAACATGGGCCAGCATCCCTGTGGAACGCTTTCGACACCTTATTTTATAGTCCATGCCCCGACAAATTGAGGCTGTTCTGATGGCAAAAGGGGAGGGGGAATCCTGGAATGTTTGATTCACAATATGTCACAATGTTGGAAACCATTACTTATACCAAGATCAGGGAGCAGATTGCATCCAGAGTAGCATAAAAAAAAGTGTGTGTGTGTGTGTGTGTCTGTGTAAAAAATATGTGGTAGCGTTTACCATGGTCTCTTTATTTGAGACATTTCCCTGTCCATCTTTGCACTACTGCAGTTGGCGTGACTCCTGCCACAGCCAGCTCCCTGTTCCCTTCACATCTAGCCTGTGCGTGTGTATTGTTAATGACTTGTTTACAGGAGTCTGCGAGACCGTACCATCAACCGGCTCTCCGTTAGCTTAGAGGCAAGATGGGTTCAGAGTTCAAGTGTATACCATGATAGCACCTCATGGTAAGATACTGAAACGTACTATAGCCTTCAGCTCTATTCTCTACAACCAAGCTCTGACAGCATTACAAAACTCCTTCCCATGCTGTCTGTCACAGCCTGGGTGTGTACCAGCCTCACTACGATAAACACACTAGGACAAACAGAACCCATTCTACAGTCAGCCAACACATTATGAAAACATACAATGAACGGTAAACATGGTAAACATATGCCCCACTCAGTCTGCTAAGGGTTAAAGCAGTGGAGGTGTGGTGCTCAGACCAGAGGGGTATAATACTACAATGCTAGCTATATCTATTCAGGAGTTTAGAAAGCTAGCCAGCTTCATGTAGCTTCACATTCCAGCTCAGGCTTTATCCATGTTACGAAGGTGGGTTTTGATCCTGCACCTGCCGCTTATTTAAGCCAGGCTTGTAACTGCACGTGGCTAGTGGAACGCCAAACTCTTCATTAAGACAATGCTGATACAGCAATTGATGGCTCCCTGGTGGCAGCCCAGGGACTCTGACTGCCAATGAGATGCACCGCCCTGCAGGAAATACAACTGGTATGGTGATAGACCATGGCTTAGACTGACAGACAGGCTGACTAATCATGAGAGATCATCTCGATCACATACCACAAGCCGACCATAAGCATAGGACTATGAAAAGTTCAACCTAAAAGGAGAAAGCGTGCTGGAGAAACAGTGTGGAAATAGTCTGATCTTATAGAGAAGAGACAATTAATTATATCTGCACGGCATTGATATATTACATTGATTGACGTCAGCGTTTGCACAAAAGACAAAATCCCTCATGAGTTACTATTCTAAAAGTGTGGGAGAATTGGTAATGAAGATGTCATCAAGTGACAACAATACCATCACCTGCCACAGGTAAGGCCACAGGAACGAGTGGGCGTTTTTTTGTTGTTGAGTGGTTATCATGGACACCAGGTATAACAGCAACATGGCAATTATCCCCCACAGTGACAAGCGCCTGAGTCTTCCCTATATGCTTTAACTCTCTACGAAAGGGAAAATAGAGAAATCAGCCATTTCCTTCCATGCACTCCACTAGCTTTGTGCTAAGGCCTCAGCTTTTAGTGTGGTATTACATTTCTCAAAGAAGGCTTGTATTCAAATAGGACTCAGGCATTTCATACAACAGGACACTGAGCCACAAGCACAAAACCAGCCTGAGTTTGCATCCCAAATGGCACCCTATTTTGAAAAAGCTGCACACTATTAAGGGTGCCATTTGGGACTCAGCCCAACCCAGTCCTACCCCAGCAAACAATAGATCCTCTGAACGTGATGCAAAACACTGTTGCTAACACTTTTACTGGACTGTACTTCATGATAACCAATTCCGCTGCGAGTATGCAGCAAGCCACACAATGTGTGTGTGTTGGTGGTTAGACTTATCAGGTTGTTTCAGATTATATCACAAGGCAGTATCTCCACTGACACACAGCTCTAGACCATCGCCTCTCCCAACTCCGTACGGGAGTTGCAGCGATGAGACAGGACCGTAACTACCAATTGGATACCATGAAATTGGGGAGAAAATAGACAAAAAAAATATATATATTTCCAACTGAGCGTTTTTAACAGCCATGATTGAGTGTAGTCTGGCCCAGGAGTGGGAAGGTGAACGGAAAGGCACTGGAGCAATGAACCGTCCTTGCTGTCTCTGCCTGGCCGGTTCCCCTCTCTCTCCACTGGGATTCTCTGTTTCTCTCCCTATTACAGGGGCTGAGTCACTGGCTTACTAGTGGTCTTCCATGCCGTCCCTTGGAGGGGTGCGTCACTTGAGTGGGTTGAGTCACTGACGTAATCTTCCTGTCCAGCGTGGCGCCCCCCTCGGGTTTGTGCCGTGGGGGAGATCTTCGTGGGCTATACTCGGCCTTGTCTCAGAGTACTAAGTTGGTGGTTTGAAGATATCATTAAAACTTGTTTTTCAACCACTCCACAAATTTCTTATTTACAAACTATAGTTTTGGCAAGTCGGTTAGGACATCTACTTTGTGCATGACAAGTAATTTTTCCAACAATTGTTTACAGACAGATTATTTAACTGTATCACAATTCCAGTGGATCAGAAGTTTACAAACACTAAGTTGACTGTGCCTTTAAACAGCTTGGAAAATTCCAGAAAATTATGTCATGCCTTTAGAAGCTTCTGATAGGCTAATTGACATCATTTGAGTCAAATGAAGGTGTACCTGTGGATATATTTCAAGGCCTACCTTCAAACTCAGTGCCTCTTTACTTGACATCATGGGAAAATCAAAATAAATCAGCCAAGACCCCAGAAACAAAATTGTAGACCTCCACAAGTCTGATTTATCCTTGAGAGCAATTTCCAAATGCCTGAAGTTACCACGTTCATCTGTACAAACAATAGTACGCAGTAATAAACACCATGGGACCACACAGCTGTCATACCGCTCAGGAAGGAGACGTGTTCTGTCTCCTAGAGATGAACGTACTTTGTGAAAAGTGCACCATCCCAACCGTGAAGCATGGGGGGGGGGGGGCATCATGTTGTGGGGGTGGTTTTCTGCAGGAGGGACTGGTGCACTTCACAAAATAGATGGCATCATGAGGGAGGAATATTATGTGGATATATTGAAGCAACATCTCAAGACATCAGTCAGGAAGTTAAAGCTTGGTCGCAAATGGGTATTCAAAATGGACAATGACCCCAAGCATACTTCCAAAGTTGTGGCAAAAAGTCAAGGTATTGGAGTGGCCATCACAAAGCCCTGACCTCAATCCTATAGAACATTTGTGGGCAGAACTGAAAAAGCATGTGTGAGCAAGGAGGCCTACAAACCTTACTCAGTTACACCAGTGTGATGAAAGAAATAAAAGCTGAAATAAATCCTTCTCTCTACTATTATTCTGACATTTTACATTCTTAAAATAAAGTGGTGATCCTAACTGACCTAAAACAGGGAATTTTTACTTGGATTAAATGTCAAGAATTGTGAAAACTTCCGACTTCAACTGTATATCTGGAGTATTTCTCCTGTATGAATTCTCTTTCTCATCGGCTATGAAAAGCCAACTGACATTTTCTCCTGAGGTGCTGACCTGTTGCACCCTCTACAACCACGGATTATTATTATTTGACCCTGCTGGTCCTCTATGAACATTTGAACATCTTGGCCATGTACTGTTATAATCTCCACCCGGCACAGCCAGAAGAGGACTTGCCACCCCTCAGAGCCTGGTTTCTCTCTAGGTTTCTTCTTAGGTTCCTGCCTTTCTAGGGAGTTTTTCCTAGCCACCGTGCTTCTGCATTGCTTGCTGTTTGGACAGCTGGCAGGCCTGGACATGTAGGGGGAGTACTATGACTTTGATTGGCTCCAGGCCTGGACAGGTAAGGGGAGTACCATGGCTCTGATTGGCTCCAGAGGGGCCAACAAGGGTTGAAGATTCTGGAGCTTCTTATTGTTCGTACAAAGAGTCAGAGACAATAGTCAATGGGCAGCTGAAGTGGATGTGTTAAGCTCACCCAATGTGGTCTAGGTGTTAAAAAATATATATCCTATTTATGAGAATGTTTTAGTAACCAGAATTACAGGAGCAATTCGGTTTAAGTGCCTTGCTCAAGGGCACAGACAGATGTTTAACCTAGTAGTCGGCTAGGGGATTCGAACCAGCAACCTTTCAGTTTCTGGCCAAACACTCTTAACCGCTAGGCGCCACCATAAAAATAGGCAAATGATGAGTCCATGAGAAAAAAGTATGTACTTATAGTTCTACTAACTATATACTGCATGGAAATGACTATATAGGATGCTTTAAATCAATCAGCAGAAGACCTTCAAAGGTTGAAGTCAAAATGGACACAAACACTGTCAGCACCTTATCATTGTGTGTGTGTGTGTGCCTGCATGTGTGTATGCACGTGTGTATGCATGTGCGCTTTGATCCCAAGTGAACCCGGCTCAGATCCTCCCAGGGCGTGGAGTGTTAGTGGTCGAGACATGCGAGTGTGTTTATTTAAAGTGCATTATGGGAAGGTGCTGACGTGATGTCAGAGGACCATCAGTGGATCAGTGCAGTGATCACCATTTTATTGTTGAGCTGCTTCTGCAACCTGTTGGATCCTAGCAAGTCTGTTCATGTGATTTCATCAGCCCACTTTGTCACTCAATGAATAATCACATATTGTTTCACCTTCCTGTGAAATCCTCCCTAAGGGGATTTCTCACTTCTCCAAGTTTCACTGAAAATGTGTGTGTGTGTGTGTGTGTGTGTGTGTGTGTGTGATGAGGTACAGGAATACACACAAGCACATTTACGATTGATATAGAAAGGGGGGGGGGCTCACCTCATCCTATATCAATTTGTCGCCCATTAGGCCTCTGGACAGAAATAATGCACTATATAGTAAATAGCGGGCCATTTGGGATGTTGCCCAAGACAATAACTTCAATAACACATTCCTGCCCTGCTGCATTTCACTGTCACTGATAGACCAGCTCATTGTGATGGTATGCATACTTTCACAAGACACACACAGGTCTGTGTTGTGAACAATGGCAGTGAGGCAGAAGAGCAGTAATTTGTCAGGGTGGAGCTGAGGGAGAGTCTCTATGTTGTTCTCTATCTGAGATGGGTAATCCTCTGTCATGCAGAACCACCAATGGGCTTGTCTGCATGAGGTGATATTCTTGCTGTAAATGAGTAGTGTATAATTTTCAATGGAAATCAATTTTAGGTCCCGACAAGGAGAGTATTTGCTGTTTGTGTGCGTTATTATGACAGTGTGTGGTGTGCGTGTTCAGACAGCTCCTCACCATTGTTGCTGTGTCTGACACAGTCCTGAAGCACAGCGTGCCACTTCTTCTGCTCCTTCTCTGTCAGCACACAGAAGTAGTGGTGGCGGGCGTACGGGTGCCACAGGATCAGGGGGAATTGGGTGGCACACTTCACAAACTGACCACTGCCCACCTTGGCCTTTATACCTAAAACACAAGCACACATTCAGGTTTATCGGTGTTCATAGCCTCCTCAACGGGGAACCAAAACAAAGAAAACATATTGAATCAGAAAAGGAATTCCAGAACTTGTCCAATAGGAAACACTCATTGCTAAATGTTTTGCTACAGTATTCCCTAATGAATATGGCCCAGCTAGTCACAGTACTTTAGTACTTGATCTCACATTGGGGAAAGTGCTGGTTATTCCAAAATCCAACAGTGTCTAATGATCAGCTGTTTATTATACACAAATCAGCTAGTCAAGTGTAACCAAATCATATCTCTCACCTGGCAGGCTGGTGTTGATCAGTTCAAGATACTCCTCCATGGAAGTTAGAGCTTTGTATCCAGCACAGTTGATGGTTCCTTTAGGGCGCAAGCTCCTCTCGTGAGCCTATCAGAGAGTATAGATTTCAAGGAGAGGGTGAAAAATGTACAAACAGTTCAGAACCATCAAATCACAGTTAAAGCTGTGACCTAAACGATTCAGACTAGCTGGCATGTAAATCTGTCTGATTATGAAAGTAAAAACAAATCTAGCAACAACAATCTAGAGACCACCCTCACCACTTTGTTTTCGTAGAAGCTGATGTTGTAGGTGTCGGCCACGAAGACAAAGCGGTTCCTCCATCTCTTGTTTTCCTCCAGGTACTGGAACAGACCCCCAGAGAAGATGGAGCGGTCCTCCAGAGGGTTCTACCACACCAGACAGTTAGCATTAGAGCTGCTGTCACTTGTATTATTGTACTACATGAGTTTTGGTTTGATTAGAGAACAAATTGATACAATTCGGTTCGATGCACTAACAGCTGTTGCATAAACACATTCATTTTCCATTCTAAATGAAACTGAGCTGGGCCTGTCTGAGCTGACTTCTGTGTGTGTGTGTAAATGATGTATGTCTATGGTGTATGTATTATGTAGGCACTTGAGCTGAGCCATAAGGGAGACTAGGCATCTACCACCTCACTACGACTATCAGATCATGTGTTTTACCTACGCAAAAACAAAAGTATTTTTCATTCTATAGCTTGTTCTCCATCTTCTGTTTAAATAGTAATCCAACATGCTTTCAGCACTTATTCCCATGACTGATCTAGCCGATTAAACTCAACTCCACGATTTACGATGGAGTTGATTGGCGACTAGTGTGGGCAGACTGGAGCTCCGACAACAAAATGTTTTCTGAAAAAACTACTGATTTCAGCACCCAATGAATAGTGCGCAATTACACAGGACAATGTCATACTGTATCGGCATCTAAGCATCGTGATAATATCATGTCTTGAGGTCCCTGGCAATTCCCAACCCTAGTTAGTTAGTTAGTACCAGCAAAAGCAGTAATGATGGGCTTTGTCCCAAATGGCACCTTATTCCCTATATAGTGCACTACTTTTTTTTTTACCAGGTCTGGTCAAACATAATGCACTATAAAGGGTATAGGGTGCAATTTGGGACACAACCGTGGTGTTTGCAGTTGTACAAGCGATGCAGATCTGCATGGTCAGTTAGTTACCAAGTCAATTACAGAGCAATCAATATGATTCAGACACTATTTAAAAAGGACTGAAAACCACACACTAATGCTGTTCAGGAAATACATTGGAAACCATTGGTCTAAACATGTCTTGTAACATACAGAGAAGGCATCACGTGTGTGGAACAACAAGGTCCTGACACAGGCAGGCTGTATCTCAAATAGCACCATAGGGCTCTGGTCAAAAGCAGTGCACTATATAGGGAATAGCGTGCCATTTGAGACTCATACATACAGTAAATGTCAGGCCTGATCTCATTTGACACGCTGGTGGAGGTTGAGACTGGATGGCTAAAGTGAGAACACACAGGTGTGGCATATTGTTTACACCACCACTTTGTTTTTAGATTTCCTGTTGTAGATCAAATACTGTAACTCAAACAGCATAATCCCAGCTGAGGAGGGGGGGGGGGGGGGGGGTGGAGCTGGAGAAGAAGAAAAGAAGAAAGATTATGTGTGCTTGGAAGGTGCTAACTGGCAATGCTTGGTTAAAGGTGCCTATGAGTGCCTCTGTTTTAATCTGAAAGAGTTTTGTGCTGTTTCCTTGTGTGAATGTAAGTATGTGCATGTGTCGATGCGTGTGTGTCCCTACACAGAGCATCAGTTCGGTACTGAAGAGAATAGACAAGGAAAGCAGTCACAAGACTCTTAGCACCATCACTGTTTGTTCACGTGTGAAATCGGCTTTAATTCCCTCCAGTGACTCGATGGTGGAGACCAACACAGAACTCAACAGTATTACAGTGGAGATAGCTACAGTACACGTTTCATATCTGTGTCCATAGCAGTGTAAACACTCACGACCTAACAATGAGATAAAATCTTAAGGGAGACTCAGAGAAGGATGGTGAGGTAGATAAAAAAACAGAGGATGAGGAGCGGAGGAGGATGAGTAGGAGAGACACAGATGGCGTGGGAATACTGTGATAGAGGAAAATGAAATAACTGAATAAACGGAAGAGGGCTTAATGTGTACATTAATGTATAGAATTTATTATAAAAGGAGAGAAAATTCACGAGGGTGCAGTGAGATACCCAATGGGTTGGATGATACTTTTACCATCAATCATCTAAAAATATATATACTTAAAAAGAGGAAATCAACCACCATTAACACAATGGAAAGGTAAAATGCATTATTATCTAAATGTTGAAAGTGCGTGGGTGACAGAGAGAAACAAAATGGTGCAGTTTGAGGCCATGTGGAGGAGGGTAATGTGGGCGCTGGAGATGGGGGTGTGAGCAGGTGCGTCTGGGCAGGTGTGATGTAGTTGATGTTTGTGTGTGTCTGTATGTTGTCGTTTGTGTATGTATGTTTTTTATTGTTTATATATATATATATATATATATATATATATATATATATATATATATATATATACATATATATATATACAGTGCCTTGCGAAAGTATTCGCCCCCCTTGAACTTTGCGACCTTTTGCCACATTTCAGGCTTCAAACATAAAGATATAAAACTGTATTTTTTTGTGAAGAATCAACAACAAGTGGGACACAATCATGAAGTGGAACGACATTTATTGGATATTTCAAACTTTTTTAACAAATCAAAAACTGAAAAATTGGGCGTGCAAAATTATTCAGCCCCCTTAAGTTAATACTTTGTAGCGCCACCTTTTGCTGCGATTACAGCTGTAAGTCGCTTGGGGTATGTCTCTATCAGTTTTGCACATCGAGAGACTGAAATTTTTTCCCATTACTCCTTGCAAAACAGCTCGAGCTCAGTGAGGTTGGATGGAGAGCATTTGTGAACAGCAGTTTTCAGTTCTTTCCACAGATTCTCGATTGGATTCAGGTCTGGACTTTGACTTGGCCATTCTAACACCTGGATATGTTTATTTTTGAACCATTCCATTGTAGATTTTGCTTTATGTTTTGGATCATTGTCTTGTTGGAAGACAAATCTCCGTCCCAGTCTCAGGTCTTTTGCAGACTCCATCAGGTTCTTCCAGAATGGTCCTGTATTTGGCTCCATCCATCTTCCCATCAATTTTAACCATCTTCCCTGTCCCTGCTGAAGAAAAGCAGGCCCAAACCATGATGCTGCCACCACCATGTTTGACAGTGGGGATGGTGTGTTCAGCTGTGTTGCTTTTACGCCAAACATAACATTTTGCATTGTTGCCAAAAAGTTCAATTTTGGTTTCATCTGACCAGAGCACCTTCTTCCACATGTTTGGTGTGTCTCCCAGGTGGCTTGTGGCAAACTTTAAACGACACTTTTTATGGATATCTTTAAGAAATGGCTTTCTTCTTGCCACTCTTCCATAAAGGCCAGATTTGTGCAATATACGACTGATTGTTGTCCTATGGACAGAGTCTCACACCTCAGCTGTAGATTTCTGCAGTTCATCCAGAGTGATCATGGGCCTCTTGGCTGCATCTCTGATCAGTCTTCTCCTTGTATGAGCTGAAAGTTTAGAGGGACGGCCAGGTCTTGGTAGATTTGCAGTGGTCTGATACTCCTTCCATTTCAATATTATCGCTTGTACAGTGCTCCTTGGGATGTATAAAGCTTGGGAAATCTTTTTGTATCCAAATCCGGCTTTAAACTTCTTCACAACAGTATCTCGGACCTGCCTGGAGTGTTCCTTGTTCTTCATGATGCTCTCTGCGCTTTTAACGGACCTTTGAGACTATCACAGTGCAGGTGCATTTATACAGAGACTTGATTACACACAGGTGGATTGTATTTATCATCATTAGTCATTTAGGTCAACATTGGATCATTCAGAGATCCTCACTGAACTTCTGGAGAGAGTTTGCTGCACTGAAAGTAAAGGGGCTGAATAATTTTGCACGCCCAATTTTTCAGTTTTTGATTTGTTAAAAAAGTTTGAAATATCCAATAAATGTCGTTCCACTTCATGATTGTGTCCCACTTGTTGTTGATTCTTCAAAAAAAAATACAGTTTTATATCTTTATGTTTGATGCCTGAAATGTGGCAAAAGGTCGCAAAGTTCAAGGGGGCCGAATACTTTCGCAAGGCACTGTATATATATTATTGACAGTGAGAGGACGTTTCTTTTTTTGCTGAGTTATATATATATATATAACTCAGCAAAAAAAGAAACGTCCTCTCACTGTCAATTGCATTTATTTTCAGCAAGTTTAACATGTGTAAATATTAGTATGAACATAACAAGATTCAACAACAGACATAAACTGATCAAGTTCCACAGACATGTGACTAACAGAAATTGAATAATGTGTCCCTGAACAAAGGGGGGGTCAAAATAAATCAGAAGTAACAGTCAGTATCTGAGGTGGCCACCAGCTGCATTAAGTACTGCAGTGCATCTCCTCCTCATGGACTGCACCAGATTTGCCAGTTCTTGCCCCCCCTGTTCAGCAACACATTATTCAATTTCTGTCAATTTCTGTTAGTCACATGTCTGTAGAACTTGTTCAGTTTATGTCTCAGTTGTTGAATATTGTTATGTTCATTTAAATATGTTCATTTAAATATTTACACATTATGTTTTCTGAAAATAAACGCACTTGACAGTGAGAGGACGTTTCTTTTTTGCTGAGTTTATATATAAATAAAAAAAATGGAAGAGGGACAGATGGAGCAAGAGAAGAACAGAGGAAGACACAAAAACAGCAATAGGGGGTAAACGAGTGCGACAGACAGTCGTTTCCGGGCCGGCCTCTTGCCTTGCGGTGCAGGAGTTGTGACTGGGGCGCTCCTCCCCCCTCGATCTCAAAGCGGACACTGTTGAAGAGGGCCACTGCATACTGCTGCTCGTACACATGGCCAAACTCCCCCGTCACCTGCCTGGTACGAGCTGTGGGCAGAGATAGATGACAGTTAGAGACACATTCACAGAACGCACACAACACAGCTGCAGAGCGACACAGTCTGAATAATCCAGTATGTAGCGTAAATGACAACAGGTGCCAAGTTACTCAAACATCAATGTCAAAACAGACATGTCAATCTGGAAAAACACACACACACAGAGACAGAGAGACAGAGAGACACATAGACAGAGAGAGACAGAGACAGAGACAGAGACAGAGAGAGAGAGAGAGAGAGAGACATGCTAGACAGTCACAGAAAAAAAGCCACAGACAGAGAGAGAGTGAGAGTGAAGAGTGAGAGCAGCAAAGAATGTGGGAGAGCGGGAGAGAATGTGGGAGAGCGGGAGAGAGAGCACAGCTAAGCCACACAGTCCCAGAAACTTCAGCTGGCAGCAGGGCCAGAGCATGACACATCAGTAATGTGACTCGTCAGATCACAGAGTACTTGGTCTTGAAGAGAAGCTGTGAGACTACCGAAGGTGGCATAGACGACAGGCTTGTGGAGAGGCTATACTATAGGGTGACTCGTAACGAAAGGTGGACTGGACTCAGACAGGTAAAGCAGAGAGAGACTGTGGATGAGAGGGCATTAACCCTACAGTATTTTTACCACCTTTCTATCAGCCGTATATGAAAAGCCAAGCAGTAAAATTAAAATTGCTCTCACATGTCACTATAAGGAATTATACCAAATCGTGAGTTATAGTATGTTTAAACAGAGACATCATTAATTGAGAAAGGGCTAAACACACCGAGTGTACAAAACATTAAAAACACTTTCCTAATATTAATATTGAGGTGCAACCACCTTTTGCCCTCAGAACAGGGCATGGACTCTACAAGGTGTCGAAAGCACACAGGAAACTGTTGAGCGTGAAAAACCCAGCAGCGTTGCAGTTCTTGACACACTGAAACTGGTATGCCTGGCACCTACTGCCACACCCTGTTCAAAAGGCCTTTAAATATTTTGTCTTGCCCATTCACCCTTGTTTCAAGGCTTAAAAATCATTCTTTAAATCTGTCTCCCTTCCTTCATCTCCAATGATTGAAGTGAATTTAACAAGTTACATCAACAAGGGATCAAATCTTTCACCTGGATTCACCTAGTCAGTCTATGTCATGGAAATATTTCCTAATGTGTTTTACACTCAGTTCATAAAATGTAGTACAATAAATGAATTCTAAATTGGAACAGATAATGAGACTTCTACAGTCAAGGCACATTAGAGCCTACAATAACATTGTACCTACTGAATTTGTACCACACTACAGACTATATGGAGATACAAGCATCAGGATGTTGAATGGTAAAATACCATGGTCTAACCAGCAATAAAGACCATCTTTTTTATTATAAAAACAAGTTATTTTTTGTAGGACTTTTCCTAAATATAGCCCTTTTCCTAAAGATCCCTTAGAGTTCACAGGCTTAGCTTGTGGTGGCGCCGTGTTCTCAGCTCAACTCATGACACAGTAATCTGTGAGATGTTTATGGTAGGGGCGCCACAGGAAAGAGAGAACAGTCTTTGAGTAGGAGGGCAGGAAGGAAAGACCTGACAAGATAGGAAAGAGGGGAGAGAAGTAATCTCAAAGTAACACTCAAACACACGTTCCGTGTACTGTATTGCACTGTATAAAAAAACATACTTGGTTCAATCCTGGGTTTCAGAACCCAAAAAATAAATACTGAGAAGGATCTAGACATAGATACTAAAAAGGGTGTTCCCCTCAGTTCCACCTGTATAATATATTCCACGCTGGTCTAATTCATCATGACACCACCCTCAGTGTGTATTTGTATAACAGTGGAAACAGGCCAGCAGGGCTTGGATGTTGTTTGAGTCATCATGAGGGTACCAGATATCTCCTGCTACATCTGTGAGCACTTTGATCCATTATTTCCCACACATCCTCTGTACCGTGCCTGTGACCTCTGACTGAGAACAATACACTAGACACCCATGTGTGTTCTCTGAGGACCAGAGCTAGCCCCATTCACAACCAGAGGCTAGAGTTGCTATTTCATTCACATGCTGCACTTTCCACAAGCTGGGTTAGTGTGCCAAAGCCTGCAGACTGGCCACAGGGAGAGTTAGGTCAAATGACACACTTCCCCACAGGAATGAAGGCATGGCTTGAACGACAGTCTGCAGCAAACTAAACTGATGGGAGATTTGATTGCACTTAAGGGCTAAATTAGGAAAGTGTGTGTGTGTGTGTGTGTGTGTGTCTACTTAGTGCCCTGTCATCCCAAATACAAGGAGCAGGCAGTCCCAGTGCCGGGGATTAGAGACTGACAGCACAACCACCTACTTCTAACCTGTGTTTGAGAAAGAAAGACAGAAAGAAAGGTAGAAAGGCAGACAGAGTGAGTGTACAGTAGTCAGAGTGCACTGATCATTTCCCTTCCTGTTTCCATTGGGTGCAGATGATCTAAAGAGATGGAAAACTCTAAGAATTAGCAGACATCCTGTACCTTGAATGGTACACTGTCACACTGGGATGTAGGCTAGGCCTACTGTGCCATATTGTATAATATAATGTCTTAACCCTCCTACTGTGTTCCGGTTGAATTGGACCGATTTACAAATTAATTTAATCTGATTGTTAAAAGGTTCCATGACTTTGTCCACACAGGGCATCTGAACACACAAAATACAATTTGTCAAAGAGGAGTTCAGCTGCTGAGAATGTGCCTTGATAGCAAATGTGGAGATGTTGACCAGTACAGCCAACTACTCCAAACAGTATACTCCCAAAGGAAAAGAGCTGACTAACCACTCCTCCCACAGGCACAAACATGTGTGCGTGCACACACACACACACACACACACACACACACACACACACACACACACACACACACACACACACACACACACACACACACACACACACACACACACACACACACACACACACACACACACACACACACACACACACACACACACACACACACACCTTATGCAGTGGGTTGGGTAGTGACTGTGAAATAGACAAAAGGTTTAAGATGAAACAATAGGAATATGACAAGTAGAACGAAGCTGCAGAGAGAAAGATGGATTTTTAGGCCAAAAGAACTACATTGTGAGAGAGCCAGAGAGGGAGGACAAAATAGGGCAGTGTGTGAGAACCAAACTGGCTTTCTGCTCAGTAATCCCAAGGCATGTTCCTACCTGTTTCTTCTTCTGTACACACACTCACTTCCCTCTTTCTTTCTTAATCTGCAGCTTTAGACATCGTTGGAAGCTATACAGGGACAGAATCCTGAATCTCTCAGCCTCATGGCCAATTATGTAGACTAGATTGAAATGAGCTAAAAAAACAGCACATTTTTCCTCACACCCATGACAAAAAATTTAGTATTGCAGGAAATTATCTTTAAAACCGCAACATTTTCTCTTAGCCTCATGACAAAGTGTGTAGAATAGCATTATAAAAAAATCAGTTTTCCCAAAAATATGAAACGAGTGTACGAAACATAAGAAACACCTTCCATAATATTGTGTTGTGCACCCCCTTGTTGCCCTCAGAACAGCCTCAATTCATTGGGGCATGGACTCTACAAGGTGTCAAAAGCATTCCACAGGGATTCTGGCCCATGTTGACGCCAATGCTTCCCACAGTTGTATCAAGTTGGCTGGATGTCTTCTGGGTGTTAGATCATTCTTGCTTTGTACACTCAGTATATATAATAGTAAACCGAGAGTCATCAGTTATTTCGACCATTCGATTGGTTGAAATTTTAAAACGTGTATTTTTCAATATGTAGACACACCCCATGTTAGAATAAAATCAACTATATGTAGGCTACATTGTCTGATGCTTTAAGCACTGTGACTTAAAAATGAAGACACAAATTACTAAAGAGGAAGCCAGAGATCAATAAAGCCTAACCAGAAGTAAAAACCTGTTCCCAACCCCCCTCCTCCCGCTGCTGGCCTTTGCAGATTCTGCCATTTTGCTCCTGAAGTTGCCGGTAATAGGGTACACCAGCATTCTGCAACTTTTTCCATTTGTAGTGCCAAGTTATTATACCATTTCTACTGATCTGCTTGCCAGTTATGATTTTCATATTTTCATGGAATAGGTTAATTTAATTTATAACAAAGTCTTCATATCTCAAAATCAATATAATGTGGTTAATCAAAATTCTATCTAAATGAAAATGATACAAACCTAAAAGTAACTTCTATTGCCAATACGTAAAAAATAGCCTACATAAAGCCAACAAATAAAAACATTGCAGGTTGGAAATATCCTGATAAAAATCCTATAAATCACATTGGCTCTGTATGGCCTGTCTGCAAGGAACTTGAAACATTGTATTAACTATTAACTTGGGTCAGGCCTGCAAACTTGCAACATTGTATACAGTATTCTGGGCCCTCAGAGTTTAACATGCCAGTGAGCTCCAGACTAAAAGCTGTATGGTATTTGCACAAGGGATAAGAAGTAATCAGGTTGGCCTATTTTATGACATTTGCATCGGATCAGAGCATGAACTACTGTCTTTCTCAATGGATGTAAAAACAGACTTTGTTCACTTGCTTTTTGAGGTGAAGAAAAAATTACTTTGAGAAGCTCCACAGTGATAGTGAGTTAAGACAAATCAGAAACAGTATCAGATTCCCAAATGGGCACATTTATAAGCCTACATTTGCGCACAGGCCAGGCAGCCTAGGCCTAGTTCTATGCATAACTCAAATTTGACAGGAGCGCTCCAAACAAAAGACAATGAATAAATTGACTACTCGTAAACGGAATCAAATAAATAACTTGTCCACTCTTACAATGACAAGACTATATTATTATTACTACATTGAATGCATTAACAGAAATGACCTTGTCCAAACAAACATTGTAGATCAGAAATGGTAAACCATCCCTGCGGCCTACACAATGGATTAGACCACTCAGACAGGCGTGAATCAGACAGGTGTCTCGTGTGCCATAACATTTATTTTGATATATTTGCCACAGCTCGACAAAAAAATAAATATTGGTTGACCAACAGCCTATCGATCAGTTGACTAAATGGGGTCAGCCCTGATAATAACCATCAAATCCATGATATAACAACCATCATATCGAAGTAAACTTGAAGTCATGCGATGACATGTTGTGTGGTCCTCCCACTACAACTCGGGAAACCATGCCGTTTATTAGGCTACAATAAGTTACGATGAACTTCACAGGGTGGTGGAAGTGCACTGTGATGAGTTTGATGCGCCTTAAATCGAGGGTCTTATTCTGGTGACATGATGATCGATGCTTGGCTGCCATTTGACAAAAAAAAAATGATATTGCTCTTATCCAAAATAATAATTTGGTCAAACAGAAAAGTACATTATCTTCATGATTCCTGTAATGAAAGTGTCTGCCTGCCCCTCTACCCATTTAATTGGGGCCTGTTGCTGTGTCAAGCGAACCACTCTCTCTTTCCCAGGGGGAAAAAAATGCTCTGGGAGAAAGAAAAGGTTTTCTGATTGTATAACATTTAAAAATCATATTGTGGGGAAAACGCAGCCATTCTGTTGCCACAGTTGAATAAATGAGGTTATCAGCGTTCTATAGCTATACTTTTTATTTCACAGCTCTCAATTTTGAGCTCAATAGCAACTATTTTTACAACCAAAATATTTTATATGGTTTTGAGCCATTGGAGAATTTTTTTATTTTTTATTCTGGAGCCCTATTTTAAAATGTAAAATAAAACAGCCTAATTGTCAACCCATAATGAATGACAATCACTGGATTAGGTTGCACATAAGTAAGGCCCGGAAAAACGGAAAAGACTAACCACCCGAGCCATAGACTATTCTCTCTGCGTCCACATGGCAAGCAGTACCGGTGCATCGAGTCTGGGACCAACAGGCTCTTGAACAACTTCTATCCCCAAGCAATAAGACTGATAAATAGCTAACAAAATGACCACACGGATTGAGTTAACCTTGTATTTTTATTGTTATTTTACTTAGCATTGTCTATGCACACTCACAGGGCCCTAAACACACACTCCATCCTCTTCTCACTCACACAGAATATGCACATACATTTATACTAACTCAACACACACCCACTCACATACAAGCTGCTGCTACTCTGTTTCTTATGTCCGGTTGCCTAGTCACCTTACACCTTACCTTACACAGGGGTGCAACTTTCACTGAAATTGCATTTTTTTCCCCCCTCAGTTTTATAATCGGAATGTGACACAAAACGAGACAGTGGTGTGCTTTAGGACCATGTGGACGCCTCCAAGCGGTCGGGTAGGCTGTTTGGAGTGTTTATCCGACCGGATAAAAAAATTATAATAATTGTAAAAAAAAATAAAAATATGCCACCCCCACTTCTAAAACCGAAGTTGCGCACCTGCCCCTACACCTATACCTCCATCACTCCAGTATCCCTGCACATTGTAAATATTGCATTGGAACTGACCCTGTATAGTATGCTTACTTAGTTCTGATTCAGAGGGGTTGGGTTAAATGCGAAAGACACATTTCAGATGAATGCATTCAGTTGTACAACTGACTAGGTATCCCACTTTCCCTTCATATTTTTCTTCTAGTATTACATAGTTATTGATTATCGCAATGTTGGGTTTCGAGATATCAAGAAAGGAATTTCACTGTACTTATGCATGTGACATTAACTTGAATCACAACATGAAACAATGTATTTCTTGAATACGATCTCATTTTTTAATAAAGCACTGAATTACTTTATAAGATATATATACATACAGTATATATTATGTGACGGGGTGGTGTGACCAAATCATGGGCTGGTGCAACTGAAAAACTTAGTGGCACCAGGGGAAAATGTTAGTCTGGAGCCCTGTGAGGGTGAGTCTGGGGGTAAAGTGGCATACAGTGTTTCCAGCCACAACCACACACACACACACACATATCCTGGATTCTGAGGTTGGAACCCCAGACAGTGTGGCTAGCCATGGAAAATATAGGTCTGGAGTAGCCTGATCAGACCACACTTCACCCAAGCAAACTCATATAATCAATTCAACACGACTGAATTGAGAAATGGTTCAGTGAAACACACCCCAGCAAACATGAGCCCATTGGCCTCATGTGGGTTTTCACGCCAGTCCGACATGGGCTAGTCGTTCCAATAAGTGTTCTGTTGTGTGATGACCAATCTCTCTTTCTTGTACACTGCCAATGACGAAGTCTTTAAACATACTTCAATACCTAAGTGCATGTGACATATGAGAAACGTAAAGGGAAATTTCACTGCTGCTCTATTTCACTATATATGTCCATTAATGTTATATATGTTATATGTTATTAAAATCAAGAATTTATTCACTACACGGAAATCGAGGGTTTCTGCATTTCACCGGTATAAAACGGGCCATCTACATTTGCTGGTTGTAAACCAACCACCATATCCAGAATTCATAATTTCAGGATGTAGTGCCGTCCTGGTGGAGGTAGATCCAGTTGATGTGAATACTCCCATGGAGAAATAAACATTTCTGTTTGTAGCCAACACTTTCAGACAGCGGATTTTGAAACGGATCGGAAGTCTCAACTCATGGTGTTGCCAGGTCGAACGTTGAAACGTGATGCTATTCCATCGATTTTCCACTTCACGTCAAAGAATAAGGCATCCGATCAGCCAACATCAGCACAGCAGAAAAGAAGAAGTCGAGCTGACGTTACCTAGCCAACTAGCTAGAGAACTACATTTGTTTATCTAAACCAACGTTTCCACAGCTTTCATAATACGCTGGCTATTCAAAAGAAATTGTTTTTTACATTTTTTTTCTTCTTCATTCCACACTAGGAAGAGCTGTCCGCATTGCCAAACTTCTTCCATTTTAGAATGGAGGCCACTGTGTTCTTGGAGACCTTTAAATGTGGCAGACATTTTTTGGTACCCTTCCCCAGATCTGTGCCTCGACACAATCCTGTCTCGGAGCTCTACGGACAATTCCATCGACCTCAGTCTGAGGTCCTGAGCGCTCTGGAACAGGTTTTCATCATGGATCTCTCTGTACTTTGCCCTGTTCATCTTTCCCCCGATCCTGACTAGTCCTCCAGTCCCTGCTGCTGAAAAACATCCCCATAGCATGATGCTGCCACCACCATGCTTCGCCGTGGGGATGGTGCCAGGTTTCCTCCAGACGTCGCACTTGGCATTCAGGCCAGAGTTCAATTTTGGTTTCATCAGACCAGAGAATCTTGTTTCTCATGGTCTGAGTCTTTTAGGTGCCTTTTTGGCAAACTCCAAGCGGGCTGTAATGTGCCTTTTACTGAGGAGTGGCTTCCCTCTGGCCACTCTACCTACCATAAAGGCCTGATTGATGGAGTGCTGCAGAGATGGTAGTCATTCTGGAAGGTTATTCCATCTCCACAGAGGAATTCTGGAGCTCTGTCAGAGTGACAATCGTGTTCTTTGTCATCTCCCTGACCAAGACCCTTCTCCCTCGATTTCTCAGTTTGGCCGGGTGGCCCGCTCTAGTAAGAGTCTTGGTGGTTCCAAACGTCTTCCATTTAAGAATGATGGAGCCCAATGTGTTCTTGGGGACCTTCAATGCTGCAGGCATTTTTTGGTACCCTTCCCCAGACCTATGCTTCGACACAATCCTGTCTCGGTGCTCTACAGACAATTCATTTGACCTCATGGCTTGGTTTTTACTCTGACATGCACCGTCAACATATGACCTTATACAGACAGGTGTGTGCCTTAAAGAAATCATGTCCAATCAATTGAATTTACCACAGGTGGATTCCAATCAAGTTGTAGAAACATGTGAAGGATTAATTTCAATTCTCATAGCAAAGATTCTGAATATTTATGTAAATAAGGTATTTGTTTTTTCATTTTTAGTACATTTGAAAAAATTTATAAAAACCAGTTTTTGCTTTGTCATTATGGGGTATTGTGTGTAGAAAGATGGATATTTTTTTACAATCAATTTTAGAATAAGGCTGTAACGTAACAAAATGTGGAAAAAGTATTATTTATTTTTTTACAAGTGTACAGACAAGTGACTAGATGATTCCTGCTGCATCGAAAACCAATAAAGTGTTGACTTCAACATCTGGATCATTTCATTGTGGTATTCATGAAATTAATTTGCATAAACTAGCTACAATCTTACTGCGAAACAGATCATTTCAACTAAAATTTGTTGGCAAGTAAACATGTTTCAATAAAACAGTAGATTATTCTGTCAAATAAGTAAACATGGTTTGTTTAAGACAAGTTTATTTGCTCTGGAGACCGAGGTGAGTTTACACAGAAGTATGCAGGAACAGTTATGGCAACACATGACATATATACAATAGAAGAAAAATATACTACTAACGCCTATAATAAATACTACAGTTTCACAAAGGGAATACTTGCATATGGCGTGTTTAGGTGGTGCAGTGAGGTGTTCAGAGTCACGTTGATACAAGGGGAGATTGTTGTTATGGGACCTTTCACATCTCTTTGAGAGTCATCAACTTCTTTGTATCCAAGCGGAATTGTCTGTGAAAGAAAGACAAACTATTAGACATTTGTGGGCAATCGCTGTGTACTGTCTGTATTGCTATTGTAGCAGCATTATTTAGAATTAGGCAATAAGGCCTGAAGAGGTGTGGTATATGGCCAACATACCACAGCTAAGGGATTTTCTTATGCACGAGTGCCTGGACACAGCCCTTAGCCATGGTATATTTGTCATGAACCACAAACCCAGATGTGCCGTATTGCTATTAGAAACTGGTTACCAATGTAATTACAGCAGCAAAAATACATGTTTTGTCATACCCGTGGTATACAGTCCGATACTGGTCTTTCAGCATTCAGAGCTCGAACCAAGTTTATAATATGAGACACTTTGAAATCTCAGACACACATTAGCTAGCTAGCTACAACATACAGGTATAGTTACTCCAAGACTAATGTGAGTCATAAAGCCAGAGTCATTCCTTTACTCTTCGTCATCAAAATATTTCCCTAATTTTGCTCCTATTGAGGTGCACTGAAGCTAGCTAGGCTAGTTAGCTAGCTATAACTTCAACTACAGTACATTTTAGGTTTAGGAAACAAAGCTAGCTAGCAAAACTTGGCTTGTAGTGGTACTAGCAAGCTCCGTTATGGCCGAAAATCACAAAATTGTACTGAACAACACATGTTAAAAGAGAGCTTATATTGCTAGCTAGTTATCGACTGCAAAACAACTTACTTGTTTGTCATTTGCCCTCCTTATCCAGCCGCTGCTTGCTGGTCTCGCAATTATTTTTCTCGCTGTCTCAACTCCTCTTCAGTGCATTCCGGCTCAAATAAATAGGGCTGCACCTTCCTATGTAAAAAATATATATTCTTTGTCCAGCTCTTCTTGGAAAGAGGAATAATCAGAGGCAGCTATTGTAATTATTTAGTGCACGGTAAAATAGCTCCCAAGAACCTGTAGAAACGAATACCGGCCCCGTTTTGAAAAAAGCCACTACCACATTTGGAAAGGGTAAAACTACTGCCCAAACATTATGCTCAAGCTGACTGTCCTTGGGAAAGCAGTTATTATCTTTGCTACAGATTGTTAGAACAGATAATGTGATTTAACCAAATATTTTTGTATCCATTATTGGGAGTTAAAGGTTAGGTACTGTTTGGTGTAGCACAGAACATTTGCGACCAAGCTTAACTTGGCAACACTATTTTTGTTCTCGATTCAGCCAAACATGCATCTTTTAAAATGTATGTGTCCAGTTGCAGATGGTGCATTTGAATTTAGAGAATACTCCATTATTAAAATAAATCCATTTGAAATATTGCTAAGTTAAGGTTGGTCGAAAATGATCTGTCCTATACACCAAACAGTTCCTAACCTGTAGCCCTTGATTGTGACTCTCAGTTCCATTACATTACACAAATGAGTCATTAGACAAAGGAATCTTCTGTATGGGGGAGTTTGCGGTAGGGTTTTGGAAGCATAAGGACCTTATCTTTCATATCAGCAAGAAATAATTATATATATATTTTTTCTTCCAAAAATGGTTAAATTGATACACACCTTTGTCAGGTTCCCACAACGCCATAGTTCCATGTTACATTGCTTGTTTACAGTGGTGTAAAGTCCTTACTAAAAATACTTGAAAGTACTTTTTGGGGTATCTGTACTTTACTATCTATATTTGACAACTTTTACTTCACTACATTCCTGAAGAAAATAATGTACTTTTTACTCCATACATTTTCCCTGACACCCAAAAGTACTTGTTCTCTTGATAATCATTCAAAATGTAACATCTCTTGTCATCCCTACTGCTTCTGATCTGGCGGACTCACTAAACACGTTTCATTTGTAAATCATGTCTGAGTATTGAAGTGGCTATCCATAAAAATACAAATACATTTAAATAGTGCCATCTGGTTTTTAACTATTTATACTTTTACTTTTAATACTTAAATGTATTTTAGTAATTACATTTACTTTTTAAAGTTTATTTATAACCAAATACTTTTAGACTTTTACACAAGTAGTATTTTACTGGGCGACTTTCACTTCAGTCATTTTCTCCTAAAGTAAAAAAAAAAAAACCTTGACCCCTTTTTCTCCCCAGCTTTGTGTTAACCAATTGTCTTAACCAACACCCGTACGGAGTGTTGAATTGCTGCAACACCCGTACGGAGAGTCGAAGGTCGAGAGCCATAACTCCTCCGAAACACGACCCTGCCAAGCCGCGCTGCTTCTTGGCGTACTGTTCGCTTAACCCAGAAGCCAGACGCACCAATGTGCCGGAGGAAACACCAAAGTCAGCTTGCAGGCACCCCGCACGCCACAAGGAGTCGCTAGAGCGTGATGGGACAACCCGGACGACGCTGGGCCAATTGTGCACTGCCTCATGGGTCTCCAGGTCACAGCTGGCTGTGACACAGACTGGGATCGAACCCGGGGCTGTAGTGACTTCTCAAGCACTGTGATGCAGTACCTTAGACCGCTGCGCCACTTGGGAGGCCCTGTATCTTTACTTTTACTCAAGTATGACAATTGGGTACCTTTTCCACCACTGCTTGTTTACGGAAAACATACGGAAGACAGAGTGGACTACCTGTGTTTATTAGCTATCTGCTTCGCCGTACACCGGTGTGTGTGAATGGAAGACAGACACCACAAACTTGTTGTCAGTGAAAAATACTGTTGGCTGCAACTGTGCAAAGAAAACGGTTAAAACAGCATACAGTAAGTGTGTATTATGCATTTGTGAAATTATTTGGTGATATGAAAGAGGGATTTCTGGTTCTAGAACCATACCACAATGGAGAATCAATTCACGTTTAGATGGAGTATTTGGCTGTTTTGTCTTCCAGAGACAATTCACCCTTTAAACAGAACGTGTAATGTTCTTGGACAAAGGAGTATCATTAGGCTCTTTTTGAGCGACCTAACCTGTAACTCCCAGTAATGGATACCAGAAATATTTGGTTAAATCACATTATTTTGTGTAACAATCTGTAGCTATTATCATCTCTGAGAAATAAGGTCTTTCAGATTGGGTTTGATTCAAATTAGGAGAGTTTGTCCGTTTAGAATGTAATTCGGCTGAGTTTTAGTCGAGGAAATTTGACATTATGTAGTATTCTAATTTATTGCAACAGTGTACATTTTAAAACGTGTAACTTTCGAGGGATGCTGACTGTCGAGTAATTTTCCTGTGCGGGAATAGAAAAAACAGTGGGTAAGAGCCCATATCCTTTTAAATGAATTGTCTTGTATCTCTCTTCACATTTTACGCAAATATATTAAGCAGCAATTCAAGATGTAAATTGGAAGGAAAGTCAAGGAGGAGCTTACCGGTAATCATCTCTCGCTTGCCTTCGTCCAGGTGAGTGGAAATTACATCCCCCATCGTTACAGCCCCGCTGGTTAACCAACAAACCCCAAGAGAAGGGGCAAAAAGGCGCGTTGGCCAATGTCAAGGACAGTATCTCAACCTAGGAGAGGAAAAAATACACTAGCCTACCGCGTATGACTTCGCCTTTCCCCGAAACTACGCCACATACAATGTTTCAAAAGCAAGTTGATTGCTTATCCGCCAGAAAATCTGCGTCGACAAAAAGTGGTGGAAGAGTGTGTCCTGTTATACCTTTTCTGGATCGTGAGTAAAATCAAATGAAAAGTTAGAAAGTCGGCTAAGTTAGTTCATTCTGACAAGACACACCCTCTCAAAATCATCACTCCATCGTGTTCAGCCTGGGTGTGGCTTTTAAAGGAATATTCTGGGTATAAAATTACCAGACTGTGGAGTGCATAAAGTACCCTTTTGTGATTTACAGAAATTATATCTGGCCCAAATTTCAACTTCATTATTGACGTGCGGAAATGTTGCTTTTAGCCTTTGCGAAAAAAATGTAGGCTAATAATCGTTTTTCAACACTAATATAGCGTAGGCTACAATACAGCCATCTATCATGTCATGAGTGATGATGTTATTCTGTAAAGTTTCTGTTTTTGTAAAAAAGTAGTCTTTGACAGGAAACAAAATGCCATGTCTAGGGAGAGGATGATGAGCTAGGGATGGGGATGAGACTGCTCAGGAGGAGGTATACTGCCCCCGTGTGGACCATCAACATTGGCAAAAGTGAAAGGACCACCACGGACCATTTTCATCCAGTTTTGGCTGAAGATTCTTGACCAATACTAATTTAAATTTTTAAATTAAAATATTTTAAAAACGTTACAAGCGGATGGAGCCTGTTGTTGTGGTGGGCCGGACCTGTGTTGGGGACTTTTGTCATGTCCCTGTCACTGTGGCGAGGGTTCCCTGCTCTGCCCTGGTGGACACTGAGTCCACAGTAACTCTGGTGAGGCCAGATATTGTGCCAGGTTGGACTCAGTGTGAGCCCACAACCGTGCAGCTCCGCACAGTCACAAGTGAGCTGGCACCCATGAAAGGGAAGGGATTAATGACTCTGACAGTAGGGGGCAGGTCCTGTGTGGATGGCGGCTGTGCAGGACCCTTGTATACTGGGGTTGGACTTTCTTAGGAGCACAGGCTGCCAGTTAGACCTAAATGGGGGCACACTGAGCTTCCAGGGAGGGCCGGCAGTCACCATGGTCCCCCCTAATGTCACATTCACTCAACCCAACAAACACTTTACTCCAACAGTTAACGCAGCAGAGACTCATGGCTGCCCCCCCTCCCCCACATCTGTGTGTGACTTTTCCCCAGCCCCTCTGTCACCTATGGCTGTGTGTTACATTCCCCCAGCTACCTCCACGACACAGCCCTCACGACACAGCCCTCACAGCCCCCCGGGCCGCACCCCCCCAGCCCAGCTACCCCAGATGGGAGAGGAGAGGACACTGTGCAGTGAGGGAGATATGGGGGAGGAACTGTGTTGGTCTTGACCCCGAGCAGCAGGAACGGTTGTGGCAGTTGCTGTTTGAATTCAGAGACAGCTTTGCACTGAGTGAGGAAGAAGTGGGTCAGACTCATCTGGTGCAGCATGAGATCGATACAGGTGATGCTGGACCCATCAAGATGCGTCCCCGCCGTATCCCGCTGGCAAGGCAGACAAGGCTGTGTTGGAGATGCAGCGGGCAGACTTCATCGAGCCCTCAGACAGCCCCTGGGCAGCGCCAGTCATCATGGTTCCGAAGAAGGGGGGGCAAGCTGAAGAAGGGGGGGCAAACAGTAGCCTGTGTAAAGTTGGTTTAATAAACCGTCAATTCGTAAACTAAATCCTCTGTCTGGACAATTGTTCCTTTATGATCTAGTCAGGTCAGGGTAGCCTAGTGGTTAGAGCGTTGGACTAGTAACCGGAAGGTTGTGAGTTCAAACCCCCGAGCTGACAAGGTACAAATCTGTCGTTCTGCCCCTGAACAGGCAGTTAACCCACTGTTCCCAGGCCGTCATTGAAAATAAGAATTTGTTCTTAACTGACTTGCCTGGTTAAATAAAGGTAAAAAAAAAAAAAAAAAAAAAAAAAAAAAAAAAAAAAAAATTACAATATTTTTGCCATCGTGGGCCAGAATCATATTACAGGATTATACATCATGTGTATGACTGTGTTGGCAGATACATCTACTGTAAATCACGTCCAGATATGCTACTTATTTTACTTTTTTAACATGCATAGAAATAAACCACATCAATGTTCTCCTTTTGTTTGGTATTTTCATTATTAAACATCAATGAACTACACGGAGGGAGAAGTACACTGTGCATTCAGCACCACGGCCAGAACTCTTGATAACGTGTATGCACAAAAACACAAGAAAGAGAGAGCTCAACATTACATTTAAACTAGCTAATCAGTGTGTGGAGTGAAGTCTCTGATGGGCATTGACTAGAGCAGTGAAGTCAGGTAAAGTTTCTGACGTCGCTCTGCGCAGGATTGCTGAGAGATGAGAGTCGGTAAGAGATGATCTGTGCCTTGACTTGTTATATTCCATCACTGAAAATGTCTGTTCACATACATAGGTTGACCCAAACAGTACATACACCTTCTGAGCATCTTTGGAAAGTTTTGTTCATCGAGAGATGCATAGAACCTCGTCAGTGACATTATTTTGAATCACTGCATCAGACTGAAGATCGACGAGCTCAAGTTGCAGGTCAGTGGGAATGTTATCCACATTGAAGGTGAAAGGAGAGGAAACCAACAGCATTTTCAGTAATTTTCCAACACTTTGAAATCCTCAAAACAACGAGAAAACTCACCTTTCAAAGCACGCATCCGCAATGTATACTTCTCCCGCTGGTCATCTGATAAGGAACAGACTAGTAGTGTCGGAAGGTTGGTGAGATTGTTGGCTTCTACTTGGCGGGTCAGAAGGAGCAATTTCCCTTGAAAGCTTTGACAAGGCTGTACATCTGATGTGCAAAAAGGCCCTTCCCCTGTAGTTTGGAATTCAGTTCATTCATGAAGGCCATGATGTCCACGGTGAATGCCAAATCATCCAACCATTCTTTATCTTGCAGTTGAAGGAAATCCATATTTTCCTTTCATTTGCAAAAACTCAGCAATCTCCAACTTCAGGTCCCACACCATTTTAAGCACTTCCCCAAACTCTGCCATCTCATGTTTGTGTGGTGGGGAGATCTCCATGACCTGACTCTGTCTCTTCCAACAGTGAGACAAACTGCCTGTGGTTTAAAGATTTTGCTCTTATGAAGTTTACCACTTTAGTGACTGTATCCACAACATGGCTATTTTTCAGAACACATTTTTACAGAGAACCTCCTGATGAATAATGCAATGCAGGAAAATAATTTTCGGATCTGGGTCAGCTACTTGATCTTGTATCCTTTACAAAAGGCCAACGTTTTTTCCTGTCAAGTTTGGGCACCCATCAGTGGTCACACTGGATAACTTTTCAAAACTCAGTCCCAGCTTTGGTGCACACACTTATTAACCTCCTCCAAAAAATATTTCCCTGTGGTTGTGCTCTTCATTGACTGCACTGAAGCAAGTTCCTCTGTAATTTCAAAGTCTGGGGTTATGCCTTGTAAGAATATCAACAACTGTGCCGTGTCACGTGCATCACTGTTCTCATCCAGGGCCAAGGAGAAATAGGTGAAATCCTTTACCTTGTCTTTCAACTATTGTTCCATATTCTCTGCAATGTCCTCGACACGATGTGTCACTGTTCGTCTTGACAGGGAAACATTTTCAAACAGCTCTTTCTTGTCGGGGCAAAGTATTGTTGCAGAGTCAATTAAACATTATTTAATGAATTCGCCCTCAGCGAATGGCTTGCTATGTTTAGCAATTCCGTCATTTGCTGAATGCAGTTTCGTGAAAAGTCCTTACTGCTTTTGCAAATGAGAAAGCAACTCTTCTGATGCACTTGTCTTCTGCTCAGAAGACATATTCCTATATTTCTCTACATGCTTCGTCTGGAAGTGTCGGGACAAGTTGTAGTCTTTCAAGACAGCGATGCTCTCTTTGCACACTAAGCACACAGCTTTCCCTGATACCTCAATAGATAGATGTTTCGATGTCCACTCTCGCTGGAACATCCTACATTCATTGTCTACTTTCCTTTTCTTTGAAATCTTTGAAAAATTCATTTTTGCACAATTTCTAGCTAACTACTATTCATAACTGTGACGTGTGTCAGCCTGCCAGTCACTGTCTGTCCTCGTGCAGTTGTTATTTATATGTGCCTTCAAAGTAAATGTCCCACAAGCGGTGGGAGTTAAATCATTACACAAAGGCTGGCATTCATTGGGCTTTTAATTTGAATAACAAATACGTTTTTCAAAACTTTACCATTGTAAATTCTTTACGTGATCTGAGTATGATTCCGCGGACCGTATTGAATCAGGTCACGGGCCGCATCCGGTCCCCGGGCCGGCCTTTGCCCAGGCCTGCATTAATTGCACTATAACTGTGACACACCGTGCCCACAAACTGTTAGGGCCTACATAACGCTCTCCCAACAGCAGAGCTTTATTTTCAGCACCATGGAGTGAATCCTTACCGCTGCTACACCTGGCTGTCAGCGGAGCATTGACTGGCAGCGAAACAGTACATTTAGCCTAATTTACTGCCTTTTAAAAAAAACTCGCTGATATGGCTGACTTGCTTAAACAAATGTTTGTTCAGCACCTTTGAAATGTTCAGCGACAGAATTCAGAACATGGGCGTTCTTACAGTATTCTCCCTGTACACCAAGTCAGAACCGTAAGATAAATATAGAGGGCATATAAGCAGAAAATGAAAGCTCTTACAATATTCAATGATTACATTTCTATAAAACAGGCTATAGGCTACATGTGCACCACCAAGTCAGAACACTAGGCTAAGTTATGAAGGGGAAAGGGACTACATTATTAGGGTTAGGCACATGGGCTACTAACAGCTTACTACACAACATACACTTAGCATTCATTTCTTTGCTCAGTATACAACATCTCCCTGGCATATTACATCATTATGCAGCAGCATACAATTCATTTTTGGACTCACCTTGTTGTGCTGTGCTCACTTGAACAGGAAGGTGGCGCGGTGGTCACTGTGGACCGTTCAAAATGTATTTTCCCTGTCGGAGCTAGTTTTTTTCAGAGTTCTCAGTTGTCTTAAACTCATTGAAGTCTGAGATTCCTCAGTTCCGAGTTTCCAGTTGTTTTGAATGCCGCCCGAAGTCATGCTGCATTGATAGCATGGCCAATGTATTCAACTTTTTCTGGCCCGTGACATGTGAATGTTTATCCTTTTAAGCCTGGGAATAGACACTTAAACCCAGACTTGGACTACACACCCACACCACTGAATAGCAGGCTAGTGATTGCTTTGCAACGCTTGCAGTTAGCCACTGATTCCTTCCAAACCACTCATTGTTGACTTTGCAATTCCTAACTTGTTGTGTAATGTTTATCTGTTGTGTAATGTTTTATCTATAATTTATCTCCATATGACAAGGATTGAAAAGTATTTGCCAGTAGATTGTCGACGTGAAACATGATGATGACTGCTTGTCTAGCTTGCTAGCTAAGATTTTTAAAGTATGATGTTGACATGATCAGTCCAATCAAAACTACGGTAGAATAATGTGATTTGATGCCATTTTATGACCTTTATGACATTGAGCCTTCTTGGATGGGCACTTCTAATAAAACTCTATGGCAGCACCCAAGTGGCTTGAATTTACGAGCTCTCCCCATAGATTTTGAGGTGACATTGGGTCCCCATGAGTGACAGAACACTGAGCCAATCACTGCGCAACTAGAGAACCTTACCAACCCCTACACTCTGTATTTTCTGCTGGCTGCCCCACCACCATAAAAAGCACTGAGCTAGACTGAAACACCTGCATTTTGTTGCTGCCTTACTCAAGAAAGCAAAAAAGAGAACATGTTTGTATGCGACTGTATAAACTCAATAATAATTAATTTTTTTACATTGTTTGCAAACTGAAATGTTTGCAAATGTATTAATGTAAAAATAACATGCTAAAAAATGTGGTTCTGACCCACCTGCCCTGAATGACGGGTCTCCACTAAAACATATAATAATGACATTTTATATAAATGTAATTGGCTAATGTAGCCACTGATATGGGGGTGGAGAGATAAGCAGTGACGTCTCCATTCGAAGCTCTGCAGCGATGTGAGGTGTGCACATTCGGTCGAGCAGAGAAACGAGAGGAATACTGCGAGGGAGAAAGAGGGAGTCAAAGGGAGAGATTGAGAATACGGTCAAACACACAAGAGCATCATGGCACCCATAGGACTCAAGGCGGTGGTTGGTGAAAGTAAGAATACCTTATTATATTTAGCCTATTGACCATTTTATATAAATTGAACATCCATTGATACACATCGATGGGATGCACTGTGCGTTTTTCTCGGACAGAGTGGTGATGTGCATGAGCCAAGGACCTATAGCATTAGCCAGGGAGCTATAGCATTAGCCAGGGACCTATAAATGTGCAATTTCTCTGCTACAGCGATGCTGATGCGCATTACAATTTCGACGGATTAGGCTATAATCTGAACGCGCCGCAGCCAATTATCAACTATGAAAAATCGAACTCTGCATAAGAAGGTGCTTTGATCGAGAAAGACATAGATACGCCCATACTACGAATCTGAAATTAAAATACAAACTGTGCGGCAGTAGAGTGACATTACACAACGTTAAAAACCATATGCTATTCCAGGCCATTGATTTTTTAAATTGAGGCACAATGTTAACTGCACAGTAGAACGTTGTAGGCCGATAAATTACATAATTTCATGTAATTGATGATTAGATGGATCGTAAATGAATATTCTCCACCCAGGAGAGCTGCGTCTAGAGCGTTTATGAGATTCCCGTGTTTCAGAAATGCCTCACCCCTATGATGGATCACCAGTGCAATACGCTGCGTAGAACATCATCCTTCAGCATGAACGGTTCAAACAATAAAATGAAGGTTAAACATCATGATATTATTGGTCTGCAGTATTAGAGTAATGGTGGAGGGTGAGCTGTCCTCTATATGGAGAACAGGAATGAAATAGACAGTAAAAACAGAAAAAATCCGCATTCCGCATGTTAACACACCTTTTCGAATACGGATATTACGGTGTTTTTATCCGCGTATAATAAGAGGCAATGCGCCTTGACTCATAGGCCTACTTGCTCACGATCTACAAGCATCATTTGCGCAGTTTAAGTAGCAGTTGAAGCCTAATGAAACAGCATCGGTGTATGGTTTCAAAATAAGCATCGATGGTTGTTTTCAGACAGTGCTGTCACTAGGCCTATTGCCCAATCCCCTGGAGGTTGAAGTCCATGGATGTTGTAGGCCACGGTCATGTAGGGGCTTTTGAGACATCTCTCTAACTGTTCAAACGAAATATTATGTACACCCATAGGAAAAAAGGTTCTGGATAAAACCAAAAATGGTTATATTGCTTGCTTCATATAGCGTATTGCACCACTAAAGGTTCAATATAGATCCCTTGTGTAGGAATCTCAGGTGTTATTCTTGACTGAACCAAAATTGATTCATATTGAACCATTGGGTTCCATATGGAACGTTTACGGGTGCCATATACAAAGCAAGTTTAGAACACTTTTTGGTTCAATCCAGAACCCTTTTTTAAAGAGTGTAGCATCACAAATCATCTGGCAAAATGTGTGGACTAGTGGTGCGCAGGTCAGCCGTTTGTTCACCCGCCCGCAATTGTTAACCCATCCGCAACCGTCCGACTATATGTTGTAAAGTGAAAATCTGAGTCCGAACACGACCCTAATCCGCTAATATATAAAATGCGCAGTAGGCTAGTCAGAGAAGGCGTAACGTTTTTTTGCCTGATTTAGATATGTTTCTACTTATCATTTCCTACATTTTGGTAGGTTATTTGTTAGTCAACTTGTCTATAATTAGATACATGCAGCTTTTCTTTAGTCATTGGACTAAATAAACCTCTGCTCACCGGAATAATGTCATAAATTGATAGAATGGATCAAGTTTTCACTGTCACCTCTGCTTCTTTTACGGAGCAAGTACGTTTAGGGTCAGGGGAGAAAAGATTTTCAGTGCAACATTTCCAAATGACATCAGTTTGACCGGTTGTAAAGAAATAGAACGATTTGAAAACGACACTACATGTTTCTGATACGATTTCAGTTCTGCTTGGATGCATATTGTATTGGTTGAAATACTATTATCAGCTCCCATGATTCTGCTATAGATAGCACCAGGTAGCCCATCTAACGCATTCGCATAAGATGCTGAAATAAATAAGTCATATTTATCTACTACTGTTCCCAAATCAAAATTGTGCCTACGTTTGGTGTATCATTATACTGCAAGAAATTATTAATTATGCTGGAGTTAATATTAAGGCTATGTGAGCGATTATAGACCTACAGTCATTGTCCAAATTTAAGTTTCCATTTAACCCATCTGAACAGTAGGCTACAGTTCCATTGACGTGTAATAGGTCTATTTGAAGTCCTTGTCATATTTGTATAACGCCTCACAATCATCACGCAAAACATAACAGGTGTTGTGCCGAATATCTCCCCCCTGCCAGAACCCCCCCCCCCTTCTAATTTCCTTAATGTTGGGGCTAGTGTGACACACAGTTCTGTGACACACAGAGTCAAATACTTTCTATAGAATAAACTTCACGTCAGGATAGGCAACATAAATTAATAATAAACATAGAGGGAGTAAAATGTAGGCAAGCAATAAACAAATTGTATTAGTGAATAAATAAATATCTTTGCCAAAATTCGTCATCTCTCCCATGTCTTATTCGACTAGTATTTTTTGAAAGTGTAAGGATAATAATTCAGCCATAGTTGTTCTGCCGTCATTGAAAATAAGAATTTGTTCTTAACTGACTTGCGACATGGCAGCAGCCCTGGGCGGGCGGCATCTTGCCGGGGGAGTCAAGGGGCGCCACCGGGTGGGGGCGGGGAATGTCACCTTTTTCATTGTTTTATTTTTATATAAAAACATAGTTTTTTTGTGTGTCAAATTCGATCAGCCCACACAACTAAAAAATGGTCCAGCCCATCTGACATTTCCCAGAATTGCCAGATGGTCAATCTGCCCCTGCCTAATCCCTGTCTACATGTGCATATCTACCTCAAATAGTCCAGTATCCCTGCACATTATACATTATTATATACCATATTGTATTCTTCTCTTATTTCATACTTATTGTTATTTTGTGTGTTTTTTTTTCTTATTAATTATACTTTTTTATATTGAATACATGTCGATAAAGGCAGGGAGGGATGCATCGAGCACCTGCGTGCTATTTAACTGGGTTGATGGTGAGGAGATTGGCTCGGATTGGTTTACAACGGGAATGTACGCAGTAAAACGCGATACACCACGGGCCCTCTGCAGCACGCGCAGTAGCAACCTCTGTTGAAGGGGGATGGGCAGCGTATAGCGTTTATATCTCTCTCCCTCCGCCTTCACGATTGTGAGCATCAATTCCATGAAGCAGCAGACTACAAAATAGGGCCAGCGATATGAATGAAAGGCCAAAGTCCATAGATGTGTCAATTACATTTTGACATTAATTTGTAGGCTGCCTACACCTCTAAACGAAATGAGAGAGAATAAGTGATTCTAGTTGCATTACCGGCCCTTAAAATGAATTTATTTAAAAATAATTGAGAATGCATAGTAGCCTATATTTTTATCATTCAACAAAATAATGTATTTTTTCAGCAGCATTCTGCAACATAAAACCATCTCTTTGCTCTCTTTTTTATTGCCACTATAGTGAATCAGTGGTATTGCAGGGGTTAGAGTGCTGTCTGTGCCCAGTCTCATCTGTGCTTCATACAGTATGAAAATGTATGCACTCACTACTCTAAGTCGTTCTGTATAAGAGCATCTGCTAAATGACTCAAATGTAAATTGTCCCTGCTGCTTGAGTGGGTGGTTTTAATAGTCTGCAGTGGACATCACTCAGTTTGTTAATAAAATGGTTCAAGAGCACCCCACATCCCCATGTGGGCTGTGACTGCTGCTAAGATCTTGCGGCTCCATCCTTCCAAAACTACAACAGAACGCGAGAAGCCTGGGTTTTCCGAGGCTTGCTAAGATGTTATTCCAAAGTTAGTCAGAAGGACAGAGAGATGACCATGCAGGGAGAGGAGAGGGATGGAAGGAGGGAGGGAGGATGCTCACCACCATGCAGGGAGAGGAGAGGGATGGAAGGAGGGAGGGAGGATGCTCACCACCATGCAGGGAGAGGAGAGGGATGGAAGGAGGGAGGGAGGGAGGATGCTCACCACCATGCAGGGAGAGGAGAGGGATGGAAGGAGGGGGGAGGATGCTCACCACCATCTAGGACTTCAGGGTTGACCAGGCTCTGCAGTATAGGGAGAGAGGGAGTTACTGTACATCTCATTGACCCAGCCCAAGCACTCATCAGCTGCACAGCCCAGGCCAACACCAGGATGGACACACACACACACACACACACACACACACACACACACACACACACACACACACACACACACACACACACACACACACACACACACACACACACACACACACACACACACACACACACACACACACACACACACACACACACTGACCTTGACAGGGATACAGCCTCACACACACTTGCTGGGTTCATTGTGTGACGCAGTGCCCTCAGCCTGCCACTGTAAACACACAGACAGACCCAACATTTAATATATTTTCTAATGACTTTCTAGACACAGACTAGCCCTCTTTATATGCTAGATTAGAATAGTCTTGATTATGAACATTAATAATTACATCCCATTTTCTTTGATTAAGAAGCACTGCTGCTGTGTCAGCACTGGCAGGGACTATTCCTCCTTCCTCCCACTCAACTCTCCAGCAGACCTCACTCACACACAGCAAAGACAGACTTGCATTTAGATTTGAGATTCCTCTGCAGCGAAAAGCACCATACAAATTAAATATATTTTCATACTTAACATAGAAACATCAAAATGCACCAGAGACCATCAAGAGGCTTGCTGTAGCAGGGCCAAGTAGTATCGGCCAATACTGCACATTGCTGCGGAAGAAAGAGAGGAACAACATCACAGAATGCAGATTAGGCTGCCAGTGGGAGAGATGGATAATGACAGAAGGAAGAGGAGGAGAGCGAGTGATGGAGGAGAAGTGATGTGGAAAGTAGTATTATTGCTTTATGGGAAGGTATTTCATCTAGATGGTGATGTGCAGAGTCATTAAGCCCTCGTACCTCAGACCTCATGAGATTGCAGAGCTCCTTCACCTATCACAGCCCACCTCCCCTCCTGACTCAGACACCAGACACCAGGGACACAATCCGCTCAGACTTCAGACAGAGAGAGAGAAACCTTGTTTTAACTGATCTTGCCAGGACATAGCAGCCTGCGGCATTGCAATGCATCACTTGCTTCTCCATTGACATTTCTTACTGCCTGCCATTTTCAGCACTAGACTAGGCATTTTGTAAATTGCTTCAACGTTGCACTTGACTGCAGTCAGTAAATACAGCTTTCAAATAAGGGGGAAAATGAACTCAAACATAGAGGGAAATGTATCTGCAGGTGGATTTATCAAGTCTTTTTTTTTGTGCTAAAACCTCGCCCGGGGCTATATCGAATAGGCTTGCATGTTGCCCAACCCTGCTCTAGTCTGTCATTACACTGTGTTGTAGGAAAATGAAGAAATAGATGGAATATAACTCCCAGACACCAGGAGAGATTTTTGTGGCAGACAAATACTTTACCTCAACATAATAAGAATACAGTATTTATGTGAGGGATTGTTCGTGGTCTTTATCTTGTCTGTGTTTGTTAGAATGTTAGAATTATTTTTCCTCTCACAATACCCTGTCCCTTTCCCACTGGCTGTGGCTACAGCAAAGAGTCACACTCACATCCATCCATTTCCTGCTCTGAGAGAGTGGTCATGACCGGCAGCCAGCCTCTGACAGCACAACCTTTGACCCAGTCTGAGATGGGGATGAGAGTAGTCGCTGCTTGCTTGTTATTCCTGTTCAGTTCTCCTGAGATGTCTCTCAGCTGATCTGGAATCTGTTTTGCGGTGACGCTGTGAGAGACAAGAGGTTGCGTAACGGCAGGCTGGCCTCACAGAGCTGACTGAGGTACTGTCGACTCATGGCTGCCTGTGATTGGCTAAGTCTGTGGAAGGGCACTCTGAGACACTCTGCTCCTTCTGTTACTGAGGATCATACCAGGGAGAGCAGTAGTCAATATCTACATCTAAGAATCCATTCTCCTCTGTTTTTTATTTGTGTCGTATCCACACTATTACATACATGTTAGAACTGTGTTTAGTATTCTTAATGAAGAATGAACAGGGCATAATTAATCCAAATATGACTATTTTACCAAATGTGTCTATTCTCTTCTTGTCTTTTCAAGAGCCATCCAAAATGTCAGAGAGGACCAAATCAGTCAAGATCCTAATCTTTTTAACTGAGATAATTAAGAGTGAATGTACCTCCTGCTGTGTGCCCTCCAGGACTAGAGTATGGTTCTGATGATGAGAGGGAGATGGGAGGGGCTGTGTCCTGCTAAAATGGCCACCTTTCCCTTCAAGAGCAGGGATGTTACATTCCCTGGGGACTAATGCTGATATCCAGAGAAAATGGGTCACTCAATCGTAGTCGCCAACCCCCAAGGGAGAATAGGAAGGTAAAGGGGGAAAGTCTCAGTGTTGAGTAGCGAAAGCTGTGTGTTTGTTGGGGTCAATGTTGAGGATTCTACAGGAGTGGATGACATAATGCACAACCATGACAAAACCAATGCACAACCATGACAAAACCAATACACATCAATGACACAACATACAGCCAGCCAGCCTCTCAGTGAGACTAAGTGTTCCTGTGTGGATAAAAGGCTTATCCTGTGCTAAGCACACTTACGACCTACAATAAAGGCTGAGAAATAAAAGGCAATGCCCCAGTCTGTCCATGAATGATTATACTGCTTCAACTTACTATACTGCTTAGAAGCAATAGCATACTTTGTTTTACCATAATTATATCTATTTTGATGGGGGTTAATGTTTCATACCAAAACATATGGAAGTGGAAAGGATAGTGGTCTGATATTCTGCTAGTTTTGTTACGCTGTGTTGGTTATCTGTATGAAGAGTGTGTTGAGTGACTCCTGCTGGAGCCTACCATTACAGTATGGGTTATGGGTTAATGTTAGCCTAGCAGTGTGGTATGGGTTGATGTTGATGTTATTGTTGATGCTAATGCTAGGCTGCTAAAGCGACAGCTGTTCAGTATGCTGTGAACACAGAGTACTGCCTTCCTGTGTGAGGTGAATGGTTGGGGAACATCTGTATGTGTCTAACCCATTCCAATTCTCTCTGCTCTACTTTGGAAGACAAAAGTCAGTATCAAGATTCAGGTGAGGGTTATGTATCCCCCTAATTTGAACAACTCTGAGATGTCAAATTGATTTCGTATTTACAGTGACACACGGATCAGGCTGAGGACAGCTATGCCTGATTCACCTAGAAAGAGCTCTGGTTCCAACCCATCCCACAATGGACAATTTCATACACTGGTCTGGTCACAGACACAGACTGACACAAACACTGATCATTTTTTAAATATATTTTTTAATTGAACCTTTATTTAATTAGGCAAGTCAGTTAAGAACAAATTCTTATTTACAATGACAGCCTAGGAATAGTGGGTTAACTGCCTTGTTCAGGGGCAGAACGCTTGCATACTGTATAACTCTACTATTTATGTTTGGTAGCAAATGACCAGACCTATCTGAAGGAGACTCCTGCGTGTCTCTGGTGAGCCTCTCTACTCTGCTAGTTGACACAGCTGCTCCACTGTGTTTGTTCAGGTTCCTTCCCTCCTCTCAGTCTGCCTGCTATGGGACTGCATTGTTATGCCACACAGGGGTCAAGGAAGAGCCAGAACAATCCCAGAACATTCTCCACTTCCACTTCCTCCTATGTGCTTTGTTAATCTTGATGTTTGTCTTTTGGCTATCCCTCAGTCTCTTTGTCATTTACATACACATACCTCAGCTCAGAAGAAGGGAGTCAGAGAGAGTATACATGTATGTACCCTTAAAAAAACAGCCATTTTGGTTCTAACTTAATTGTATGTCTATGTGCAGTCATGTGGACTGACAGTTTGTGTTTCTGTATGACGGAGAGAGAGGGGGAAGATAGGAGGGCAAAGAGAACCACACAGGACAGAGGAAAAGGGAAAGTGAGAGAAGGATATCCCTTGTGCTCCTACAGTTCTGTCATCCTGTTTGCTGACAGTTTCTTGTGACATAGCCTAGAAAGAGCTGGAAATAGACGAGCTGAATCAAGGATTCACTTTGGATTCACTCTCTGCCATTCCCCACAAAGATTGCAAGATTAGACTCTTTCCCTACCGAAGTCACATCATGATGACATCAGTGCATCTACGGTTGGAGTGCTGTATTATGTACAGACCTAACCCCCTGGCTTTGAGTGGTCTGTGCTTAAAGGGAAAGTCCACCCAAATGACCTTGTCCTTTGACTGTGTACAGGGTTCAAGGAAACCAATATGTCATGTAGTAAATTGGGTGAGCTATCCCTTTAGTCATCATGTGAGTGTTGTCCTTACAAATTACTATCGGCAGCAATTAACCAACAAATCCCCCTCATTCTCTGAATGGCCCGGTAGTCTCCACGTAGCACATTCACACACACAGCCTGTTTAATCTGTGATAATCCATCTGTATCTCTGTGTATGCCCAGATGTTGGGCACTACTGCGCCAAAGGGCTTAGCGGTTTTTATATGAGGATACCGCAAAATGTTAAAGAGAGTCATCCTAAATGGATTTATCCCAATACTGCAGCCAGATGGCCAACAACAGCGATCAGGCTAATAATGGCTCCGCCACACACACACACATGGCCCTGCCTTGGCCTGATCCACAGATGACCAATGGGATGAGTTTATTCATACTGCAGCAGAGAACTAGAGCCAATTTGAGTCAACCAACAATAATTGATTTGTAGTTTTTTTAAGTTCAGAGAATGAATTTAGCATCTAGCAAAAATGTGTCTTCTCTTTTGGATAATACATTTGATTCTTTATTTACTTGTAATGGAGTCAAAATAGATTCAGTCCATTTTGGAATGGAATTGCATGAGAAGGCAATAGACGAGCTGTATTTCATCATGCATTTTGACTCATTGGTGGAGGCAGCCCTCCATTTTGCTAGCTACAGTGTAAGATAGAGTAGACATGATGCTTTCAGAGACCTTCCCTCCAGTGACAGCATTTAATACACAGGCAGTGATCTGCGTAGCATTGTGGATTTGCTCGTCTCTTGTGGCTTTTAGCTCCGTGTCCAATTACTTCTTTATCTGATACTGTGGGTATCTTTGTATACCACTAAAAGCACTTGGCACATAACATAAATATGAAAGAAAATGGTGTCCAATACAGTGCCTTTAGAAAGTATTCATACCCCTTGACTTATTCCAACATTATTTTTTGTGTTACAGCCTGAATTCAAAATGGATATATTTTATAAAATACATTCTCACCCATCTACACAGAATAACCCAGAATGACAAAGTGAAAACATGTTTTTAGAAATGTGTGCAAGTTTATTGGAAATGGAATACAGAAATGTCTAATTTACATAAGTATTCACACCCCTTTGCTATGACACTCCAAATTGAGCTCAGGTGCATCCAATTTCCTTCGATCATCCTTGACGTCACTACAACTTGATTGGAGTCCAATTGTGGCCAATTCAAATGTTTGGACGTGATTTAGAAAGAAACACACCTGTGTATATAAGGTCCAGTTGACAGTGCATGTCAGAGCAGAAACTATACCATGAAATCCAAAGAACTGCCCGTAGATCTCTGAGATAAAATTGTTATGAGACATATCTGGGGAAGGGTATAAAACTATTTCTAGAGTGTTGAAAGTTTCCAAGAGCACAGTGGTCTCCATCATTGGGAAATTTAAACTAGAATTGTCCATCCGACCAAACTGGGCAACCGGGCAAGAAGGACCTTGGTCAAGAAAGAAGGTGACCAAGAACTCAGTGACCACTCAGACAGAACTACATAGTTCCTTGGCTGAGATGGGAGAACCTGCCAGAAGGACAACAGTCTCTACAGCACTTCACCAATCTGGGCTTTATTGGAGAGTGGCCAGACGGAAGCCAGTCCTAAAGGAAAAGGCACATGTTAGCGCCTAGATTTTGCGAAAAGGCACGTGAAAAACTTAGAGCAAAAGGCAAAAGACGATGTGGTCTGATGACACAAAAATGTAACTCCTTGGCCTGAACGCCAAGCGCTATGTCTGAAGAAAAACAAGGGCACAACTCATAACCTGCCTAACACCATCCTTACCGTGAAGCTTGGTGATGGCAGCATCATGGGGATGCTTTTCAGCAGCAGGGACTGGGAGACTGGTAAGGATAGAGGGAACAATGAATTGAGCCAAATACAGGCAAATCCTTGATGATAACCTGCTTCAGAGTGCAATCGACCTTAGACTGGGGCAAAGATTTACATTCCAAAAGGACAATGACCCCAAGCATACAGCCAAAGCAATGCTGGAATGACTTCAGAATAGGAATGTCAAAGTCCTTGAGTGGCCCAGCTAAAGCCCAGACTTGAATCCCATTGAACATCTGTGGGAAGACTTGAAGATTGTTGTTCACCGCCACTCCCCATCTAACTTAACAGAGCTTGAGAAAATCTGCAAGGAAGAATGGAAGAAAATCCCAAATCCAGATGTGTAAAGCTGATACAGACATACCCAAGACAACTCAAAGCTGTAATCACCGCCAAAGGTGCTCCTACAAAGTATTGACTCAGGGTTGTGAATACTTATTTAAATGAGACATTTCTGTATTTAATTTTCAATACATTTGCAAAAATTTCTAAAAACATGTTTTCACTTTGTCATTAAGGGGTATTGTGTGTAGGTGGGTGAGAAAAAAAGTATCCATTTTGAATTCAGGCTGTAACGCAACAAATGTGGAATAAGTCAAGGGGTATGAATACTTTCTGAAGCTATATATACCTATAGGTATGGACCTAGCAGAACAGACAATGTTAGGAATGGACCTAGCAGAACAGACAATGTTAGGTATGGACCTAGCAGAATAGACAATGTAGGTGCTGACGTTTGTCCTATTTCACACATGTACAACTGTGTATTATACCTGAATTGGAAATGAGCTTTTTGCAAATCCCATTCCCCCTGAGACACCCTTGGAGAGTGTAGATACGGATCAGCCATTATTGACTGCAACCCTGAAACATTTAGGGTTAACTGCCTTCCTCAAGTGCAAATCGACAGATTTTATTAAATAGTCGGCTCGGGGTGTTGAATCAGAGACCTTGGGTTCTGGTCCAATGTTCTTAACTGCTAGACTACCTGCCGAATTGTACCCACAGTCATACCCAGAGTCACAGACACATGAACTCTAACAAATAGAGCGTATACCCTCCCACAATGATGTGAGTATTTCATTACGGTCGGCAATGCATACATGAATAAACACACACACATGAACACACAACCCATTCACTTAATATAGAACAGAACCCTTGCCAGCATGCTGATGTATTCTTAAAGGGGTCAGATGACCAGCAATTATACATGACAGCTATGAGGCAGGCTGTCAAGAGCATATAGTAGCAATGTGGTCCAATAGAACCATATATAAGGTTCAGTGTGCTCTGTGGCTGATCTGGGAGTGCAGCTCACTGCAGGGAGGTACTATTCACCTGGCCTTACTGACATTCTCAACATATTCTCACTCATTACTTATCCCACAAGCGTGTGTGTGTGTATCTGTTTGTGAGCTTGGGGCTCTCTGGGCACAGCCTGACTTAGGTGTGTTTGGCACAGCAGGATGCTGATAGATTCCTGACAGGGTTGGGGCTTCAGAGCAAGCAAAGGGCTGTGTCAGAGGTCATGCAGTTGGTGCAGGGAAAGTTGTGTGTGTGTGGTTGGGGGGTGCATACGTGTGTGTGTTCTCCATAGAGGAATGACTCTTCTCACGGGCCTTGTTCCCAGATGCGAGTGTGAGAGTGTTTTTTTGTCTCCTGTGCTCCACTGTCACTCATCACTTTGGAAACAGTGTCTGTCAAGGAAATTAAATCAGACAGAGAAAATGACTGTATATTATGAACCTGTACTGTACACTCAAATCTATATGCTAGGGGTTTTGACATTGAAAATAACAAAAATAGAATTGTATCAACTGAAATTGGTCAGATGCACACACAGTGAAGAAGCATGTGAAGAAAAATAATACTGTTCTGACCTGTGCATCTCCTCTCTTCTCGTTCACAGAGATTATGAATGATGTCATCAAGAAGGTGAAGAAGAAGGGGGAATGGAAGGTGAGAGTTTATTTTTGCAGTCCACCATGTGTTCCTTTTTTCCCCTTTTTTTTACACTTTGACACTTAGCAACAAACTGGTGTGGTTATTCTACTGTGGTCCCTGCAGTGTACTCTCAAACTGGTGTGGTCATTCTACTGTGGTCCCTGCAGTGTACTCTCAAACTGGTGTGATCATTCTACTGTGGTCCCTGCAGTGTACTCTCAAACTGGTGTGGTCATTCTACTGTGGTCCCTGCAGTGTACTCTCAAACTGTTGTGGTTATTCTACTGTGGTCCCTGCAGTGTACTCTCAAACTGGTGTGGTCATTCTACTGTGGTCCCTGCAGTGTACTCTCAAACTGGTGTGGTCATTCTACTGTGGTCCCTGCAGTGTACTCTCAAACTGGTGTGGTCATTCTACTGTGGTCCCTGCAGTGTACTCTCAAACTGGTGTGGTCATTCTACTGTGGTCCCTGCAGTGTACTCTCAAACTGGTGTGATCATTCTACTGTGGTCCCTGCAGTGTACTCTCAAACTGGTGTGGTCATTCTACTGTGGTCCCTGCAGTGTACTCTCAAACTGGTGTGATCATTCTACTGTGGTCCCTGCAGTGTACTCTCAAACTGGTGTGGTCATTCTACTGTGGTCCCTGCAGTGTACTCTCAAACTGTTGTGGTTATTCTACTGTGGTCCCTGCAGTGTACTCTCAAACTGGTGTGGTCATTCTACTGTGGTCCCTGCAGTGTACTCTCAAACTGGTGTGGTCATTCTACTGTGGTCCCTGCAGTGTACTCTCAAACTGGTGTGGTCATTCTACTGTGGTCCCTGCAGTGTACTCTCAAACTGGTGTGGTCATTCTACTGTGGTCCCTGCAGTGTACTCTCAAACTGGTGTGATCATTCTACTGTGGTCCCTGCAGTGTACTCTCAAACTGGTGTGGTCATTCTACTGTGGTCCCTGCAGTGTACTCTCAAACTGGTGTGATCATTCTACTGTGGTCCCTGCAGTGTACTCTCAAACTGGTGTGGTCATTCTACTGTGGTCCCTGCAGTGTACTCTCAAACTGTTGTGGTTATTCTACTGTGGTCCCTGCAGTGTACTCTCAAACTGGTGTGGTCATTCTACTGTGGTCCCTGCAGTGTACTCTCAAACTGGTGTGGTCATTCTACTGTGGTCCCTGCAGTGTACTCTCAAACTGGTGTGGTCATTCTACTGTGGTCCCTGCAGTGTACTCTCAAACTGGTGTGGTCATTCTACTGTGGTCCCTGCAGTGTACTCTCAAACTGGTGTGGTCATTCTACTGTGGTCCCTGCAGTGTACTCTCAAACTGGTGTGGTCATTCTACTGTGGTCCCTGCAGTGTACTCTCAAACTGGTGTGGTCATTCTACTGTGGTCCCTGCAGTGTACTCTCAAACTGGTGTGATCATTCTACTGTGGTCCCTGCAGTGTACTCTCAAACTGGTGTGATCATTCTACTGTGGTCCCTGCAGTGTACTCTCAAACTGGTGTGGTCATTCTACTGTGGTCCCTGCAGTGTACTCTCAAACTGGTGTGGTCATTCTACTGTGGTCCCTGAAGTGTACTCTCAAACTGGTGTGGTCATTCTACTGTGGTCCCTGCAGTGTACTCTCAAACTGGTGTGGTCATTCTACTGTGGTCCCTGCAGTGTACTCTCAAACTGGTGTGGTTATTCTACTGTGGTCCCTGTAGTGTACTCTCAAACTGGTGTGATCATTCTACTGTGGTCCCTGCAGTGTACTCTCAAACTGGTGTGATCATTCTACTGTGGTCCCTGCAGTGTACTCTCAAACTGGTGTGGTCATTCTACTGTGGTCCCTGCAGTGTACTCTCAAACTGGTGTGGTCATTCTACTGTGGTCCCTGCAGTGTACTCTCAAACTGGTGTGGTCATTCTACTGTGGTCCCTGCAGTGTACTCTCAAACTGGTGTGGTCATTCTACTGTGGTCCCTGCAGTGTACCCTCAAACTGGTGTGATCATTCTACTGTGGTCCCTGCAGTGTACTCTCAAACTGGTGTGATCATTCTACTGTGGTCCCTGCAGTGTACTCTCAAACTGGTGTGATCATTCTACTGTGATCCCTGCAGTGTACTCTCAAACTGGTGTGATCATTCTACTGTGGTCCCTGCAGTGTACTCTCAAACTGGTGTGATCATTCTACTGTGGTCCCTGCAGTGTACTCTCAAACTGGTGTGATCATTCTACTGTGGTCCCTGCAGTGTACTCTCAAACTGGTGTGATCATTCTACTGTGGTCCCTGCAGTGTACTCTCAAACTGGTGTGATCATTCTACTGTGGTCCCTGCAGTGTACTCTCAAACTGGTGTGGTCATTCTACTGTGGTCCCTGCAGTGTACTCTCAAACTGGTGTGGTCATTCTACTGTGGTCCCTGCAGTGTACTCTCAAACTGGTGTGATCATTCTACTGTGGTCCCTGCAGTGTACTCTCAAACTGGTGTGATCATTCTACTGTGGTCCCTGCAGTGTACTCTCAAACTGGTGTGGTCATTCTACTGTGGTCCCTGCAGTGTACTCTCAAACTGGTGTGGTCATTCTACTGTGGTCCCTGCAGTGTACTCTCAAACTGGTGTGGTCATTCTACTGTGGTCCCTGCAGTGTACTCTCAAACTGGTGTGGTCATTCTACTGTGGTCCCTGCAGTGTACTCTCAAACTGGTGTGGTTATTCTACTGTGGTCCCTGCAGTGTACTCTCAAACTGGTGTGGTTATTCTACTGTGGTCCCTGCAGTGTACTCTCAAACTGGTGTGGTCATTCTACTGTGGTCCCTGCAGTGTACTCTCAAACTGGTGTGGTCATTCTACTGTGGTCCCTGCAGTGTACTCTCAAACTGGTGTGGTCATTCTACTGTGGTCCCTGCAGTGTACTCTCAAACTGGTGTGGTCATTCTACTGTGGTCCCTGCAGTGTACTCTCAAACTGGTGTGGTCATTCTACTGTGGTCCCTGCAGTGTACTCTCAAACTGGTGTGGTTATTCTACTGTGGTCCCTGCAGTGTACTCTCAAACTGGTGTGGTTATTCTACTGTGGTCCCTGCAGTGTACTCTCAAACTGGTGTGATCATTCTACTGTGGTCCCTGCAGTGTACTCTCAAACTGGTGTGATCATTCTACTGTGGTCCCTGCAGTGTACTCTCAAACTGGTGTGATCATTCTACTGTGGTCCCTGCAGTGTACTCTCAAACTGGTGTGATCATTCTACTGTGGTCCCTGCAGTGTACTCTCAAACTGGTGTGGTCATTCTACTGTGGTCCCTGCAGTGTACTCTCAAACTGGTGTGGTCATTCTACTGTGGTCCCTGCAGTGTACTCTCAAACTGGTGTGATCATTCTACTGTGGTCCCTGCAGTGTACTCTCAAACTGGTGTGGTTATTCTACTGTGGTCCCTGCAGTGTACTCTCAAACTGGTGTGATTAGAACGTCCAGTTTCGATTGACGCAAGAGTCAGCGTTTGAGCTGGTCACAGTTTTTTCATTGAAACATTTTGCACAAACACAGTCCTTACAAAGTTATGTCCTGAATGTGACCAGTTTGTTTTTGGACCCAATGTCCAGATATTCACAAAAGTACAGTGGGTCCTCATTTAAAAGTTGCAGCATACAGCTTGTGGGATGGTGCACAATGTTATGGCATGTTGGAGTGCATGACGTTTTTATTTTCCTGTCATTGTTGCCGTTGATGCTAGTTTGACCATCAGAGGGCGTCTTTATGAAGCTTGTTGGTGCTTGCTTACTTTTACAAATAATCCTACAGAGGTCCATGCAGGCCAGATGTTTTGATTGCCAAACCCTATCTGAAAGGTTTTTAATTAACCTAGTTTTTCCAAGCAACACAAAATGTTTTACAGATGGTCTCTCTGTCAGAGTGAAACGGTGCTGAAATAGTTGACCACACACTTCAAATCCTATCATAACAATTGGATGACTTTGGGTGTTTCAGTATGCAACAATTTCATGCCATCAATTGCATTAGCCTACTTTATTCCACTATTTCTCTCATTCAGTGATTTATTCCCATAGTAATCCGTTATGGATCCATCCAGATGTGGTTAGAAAACAGTGCATGTGGTGGGCTATGCAAAGAGATGGGTGAAGTGACATGCTGCGCAAACACACATTAATAAATGTAAAGTCCCTAAACTCGGCAAGAGTCTATTGTCCTGCTAAACCATTTACACCTGGCCCACAGCCTTGTTGAGTACTTCCAGTACGGTGCACTTTCACTCCATTCTCCGCATGACTCTCTGCCACCAGATGCTTCTTCCTATTGTTGAGATCTATTCGGTAACATTCCACAGGTAAATGTAATAAATGAAACACATAGCTCTGGTCTGGAAAACATGTTAAACCTGTTGGGGGGTTTTATTAATCTGTGTTTAGTAGCTGAGGCTTTATGGCTTCGTCATCAACTTGTTAATTTAGCAGACATCACTTGCAGTAAACCATATATTTTATGAATATAACAGAATATAACGTAACATTTGAGTTTCTCTTAGAATAAAAACCTTATAGTGTAACAACAGTTGTAGTAAGTAACAGCTACAGAGGAAGAGCAATTCTTACACTATTGTTCTAAATTCAATCACCCTCTTCTTCTTCATCTTCCTCATTCCGTTCACTCAAATTAAATTGTACATTTTGTCACTCCTGTTCAACAACTCCAAATCGCTTTTGCATGTGCTCCAAAGGGATAACATGATATAGGTTCATTAAACAATCCAAAGGAAAATGTGACTATTTATTAGCCTAGTGTATATAAGTATTTTAGGCATATCATGTGAATTAGGCCTCATGTCAAATCATTGTCAAAGTGCAAGAGATACTGTTGCATGACAAACAGGGGCTGTTAGATTACAATATAATTGTTCTGCCCATTAAATGCATTATAAGTCGTAACAGAGAGTCTGTCTAATGAGAATAAATGTAAAACCTTTCATATACAGCATAGAAAAGTTTAAAAACAGACTTGTGAAATGGCTTTACCTGACATGTTGCATTGCGTGAGGCTTGGTGATCCCAGCATCACTAGGATATTAAACAAACACTCAAATAGACAACAGAAGCAGGAACATATGCATAGGGCTGAGTGACTCACTCATTTATGGCTTTTGTTCATATCATAATGCAGGGTTAAAGACACATTCTTTCTGATTGTCTTTAGCGTATGCAGTCTCTCTCCTCTTGCTACATCTCATTTCATTTGAATTATTATGTGATTATAAGAAATGTATATATTTGCAGGGGTTGATGCATTTTGTTGTTAGGGCAAATCAGGTCTGTGATATTGAAAGGAAAGTAAAGGAGTTTGAAATGTAAAACGTCAGAGGACTTAAGCATCAAATACATTGCAAGTTTGCCCTTTTTGGCCATTATTCTATACTTTACAATAGGACTCAACTCTGACTGACGTCATTATCTATCGGTAGTCTAAACTGTGCACAAATTGGGGGATTTTTCACACCTAGCTGAGCTATTGGTAAATTAATTGTTGTGTGAATATTTCAGTCTCTCCTCTCGGAGAGTCTCTCTCCTACATCGGGCAAAAAAAAAATCAGCTGGCAGGTGATCCCTGAGTTGAGAGAGAACTTGGGTAAACACAAGGGCACAATAATAACCTACTGTCTGTAGTCATAAAACAATTAGGCAAAATAAATGTATCGAATCGGTAACGAATCGGCTCTCGGGAACTCGTTAAGAGGCGGCTTCTATCTTCAATATAATCATTAATTCAGAAGGTTCGACCCATAGGACTGAGGCCTGCAGTAGATTCAATTAGATTATCAGGTTCATTTTTCATTAGGTTATAATGATCCATGCCTTCTGGGAATGTTAGAAAGTCCAAAAGTTGGTGGTGGCGTTACGAAATTGTCTGTCAGAGGTATTACAATGGAAATAAATCAAATATCCGTCTGTCTGCATATTTCAAGACTCTCCCTGGTTTCTCATTGGTTTCTCTTCCTGTCTCAGGCGCTGATTGTGGACCAGCTGAGCATGAGGATGCTGTCCTCCTGCTGCAAGATGACAGACATCATGTCAGATGGCATCACCAGTAAGCCATTGTTAGCACTGCAGCAAAGATACTGTATATGATGACGAAATGTTCTGGTCTCCGCCTTAATGAGAGTTGTTGTTCCAAAGGCCGGAAGACAGGCAGTCTGCTTATCGGTTTACTTATTGTGGACAGATTATGATGAGATTGAACCCTCTTGCTTTGCCTCTTCATCTCTGACTGTAGCTACCATTTGGTAAACATGGCTCCGCATTCAGTAAACATGATATAACCACATCTCTCCCTTCTGTTTATTTTCTCTCTCTCTAGTTGTGGAGGACATAAACAAACGGCGAGAGCCTCTTCCCACCCTGGAGGCCATTTACCTGATTACCCCAACGGACAAGGTACACGCACGCACGCACGCACACACACACACGCACGCACACACACCCACACACACACACACACACACACACACACACACACACACACACACACACACACAAACACCTCACTATCTTGTATCCTTAATTTTCCAGTCTGTGCAGACCCTGATTGGCGATTTCAAAGACCCCCATTCAGCCAAATACAAAGCAGCCCACGTCTTCTTCACTGACTGTGAGTAGATACCTGAGGAGCCTTTCCACTACACAGATTCACTACACAGGTCATTAAATGCAACCACAGACGCAGCCGCAGCCAATCATTGAATACTCTCACAGCCATTCATTCTTAGTGGAGAGGGCTGTGATGTTGGTTCAATTTATTACAAAACGGAGTTGATCTAGCCTGTTACGGATGTTGGTTCCTGCACAGGAACCAAACCAGCAGAAATTTCAGAGCGTCACCTATAGTACTCGATAAAACTCAAACTTTCATTAAAACACACACGCAAGATACTCAATTAAAGCTACACTCGTTGTGAATCTAGCCAACATGTCAGATTTGTAAAATGCTTTTCGGCGAAAGCATGAGAAGCTATTATCTGATAGCATGCACCCCCCCAAAATACCTGAACGAGACCTAAACAAAAGATTTAGCGGTAGCCGGCGCTACACAAAACTCAAAAATAAAATATAAAACATTCATTACCTTTGACGAGCTTCTTTGTTGGCACTCCTATATGTCCCATAAACATCACAATTGGGTCTTTTTCCCGATTAAATCCGTCAAAGTATGCCCAAAATGTCCATTTATGAAGGCCGTCTGATCCAAGGAAAATTCACCTTTACAAGACGCAACGTCACTTTTTAAAATTAAAAAAGTTACCTATAAACTTTGACAAAACACTTCAAACTACTTTTGTAATCCAACTTTAGGTATTAGTAAACATTAATAATCGATCAAATTGATCACGGGGCGATCTGTATTCAATAGCAGCAAGTCTTGAAATCATGGTCCATATTCTCTCTTCCATAACTTCCTGTGGTGTGGTCGACGACAGGAAGTGCCTATTCCTCATGTTACCAAGGATTAATTTAAAATAAATTGACAGTACTGGCGACATCGTGTGGAAGCTGTAGGCATTGTAAACAGGGCCCTATCTATTTTCCCTTGCCATAGACAATACAGAGACTGGCGGAGGGATATTATTTAGGTTTTTTTTGTGAACAGTTTTCCTTGGGATTTTTCCTGCTAAACGCGTTCTGTTATAGTCACAGACATTATTTAACCAGTTTTATAACCTTCAGAGTGTTTTCTATCCACACATACTAATCATTTGCATATACTATATTCCTGCCATGAGTAGCAGGACGTTGAAATGTTGCGCGATTTTTAACAAAAAGCTGCAAAAATTTGCAGCCTCTTTAACAGGCTCTAGACATCCAAAATAGAAATTCGCTCTGAATTTCACCAACATAATCCTATGAAAAGCCTCTTACAGTAAGTAGTGTGTGCATACATTTTCATATGGGTGGCCCCAGCAGGAATCAAACTCCTGATGTTGCAGGTGCCATGCTCTACCAGATGAGCCACACAGAACCAGCACTGAAACTCACATCAACCTCTCCCTGTTTCAGCCTGCCCCGACCCACTGTTCAACGAGTTAGTAAAGAGCCGTGCTTCCAAATCCATCAAGACCCTGACTGAGATCAACATCGCCTTCCTGCCCTACGAATCACAGGTACTAAACAGAGGGAGGGAGAGAAACAGAGGGAGGGAGAGAAACAGAGGGAGGGAGAGAAACAGAGAAACAGAGGGAGGGAGAGAAACAGAGGGAGGGAGAGAAACAGAGGGAGGGAGGGAGAGAAACAGAGGGAGGGAGGGAGAGAAACAGAGGGAGGGAGGGAGAGAAACAGAGGGAGGGAGAGAAACAGAGGGAGGGAAAGAGAGAGAAACAGCGGGAGGGAGAGAAACAGCGGGAGGGAGAGAAACAGAGGGAGGGAGAGAAACAGAGGGAGGGAGACAGAGGGAGAGAGACAGAGGGAGAAAGACAGAGGGAGAGAGAAACAGATGGACGGAGAGAGAAACAGACGGAGGGAGAGAAACAGAGAGATATGGAGATGGAGAGAGATTGATCAATCCAGAAAGAGCTAAGCAGAGAAAATCGAATCACATTGTATTTGTCACATGCTTCGTAAATAACAGGTGTAGACTAACAGTGAAATGTTCCCAACAATGCAGAATTTAAATAGTAGAAAAATACAACCGCAAGATACAGAGATCCTAGAATAGCCAGAGAGATCGATTGAGATGGAGAAAGGTTGGAGGGAGAGAGAGATTGTGAAATGCTGTAAGTGAAGAGAGAGGATCAGAAAGAGATGGAGACAGACAGAAATAGGTATGGAGGGATATCAGTAAAGACAATCATATTTAGTAGTGATGGGGAGAAAAATCATGCAGTTACATATCGGGATTTTATTTTTCATTATATGTCGTATCGTTTGTACAATATCATTTTTGTGCTACTTGACTGTACCTGCACCAAAACTCCAGTATCTTCTATTTAAATAGGGTGCCAATTTGTTTTCAGCTCTCTGATTTCCATGACTGATCTAAAACCCATCTTCTCATGGCTCTCCATGGGAGGCAATATATTTGGAACATCAAATCGCAATAAAATCACTGTATCGAATCGCAATTCATATAGAATAGTGAGAATGGTAATACATATCGTATCGCCACCGAAGTATTGTGATAATATCGTTTTGTGAGGTCTCTGGCAATACCCAGCCCTAAATAGATGGATAGATAGCAAGGAAAGCACAGGGATAGGAAGAAAAAGGGAGCGATGAAAACAAGAAAGAGAGAAGAGAGAAAGACATATCCAGCCACCTAGGTCCCTTTATTCCCAGAGCCACGGCAGCTTTAACACACAGCTGACGGAGTCTGCCAAATGGTACACACTATTCCCTTTATAGTGCACTACTTTTGACCAGGGCACACTATATCGGGAATAGGGTGCTACTTGGGACGTAGACTGACTGTGTGAGTCACCAGTGAGCTAAGGGTTGTTTACTGATAGACTGTTTACTGATAGACTACTCCAGAACTACTCACAGCTCTCTGGCTGGCTGACGATGCTTTGCCCATCCTGTCTCAGATGATTATTTCAGAGCCATAGGTTTTTGCTCCTGGCGAAATGTTGCCTCATAAGCCTGTCTAAGGACCCCGCCTCATTGGCTCCCTCAGCCTCCCCGCACCATACGGCAGCCAATAGGAGTGGGGCAAGGAGAGGGACCCATATGCACAGCAGAAGGGTGGTCATGTGACCTTGGGCAGATGGGGCCACAGGGTGGGTGGTTGTGTTCTATAGGAAGGGGGGAGGAGAGGAGAAGGAGAGGTAAAGGAGGGGAAAGAGAAAAGTAGAGTGGAGGAGGGGAAAGAAGAGTAATGGTAGAGGAATGGCGAAGGAGAGGAGAGAGAAAGGACAGAAGAGAGGAGACACAGTGAGAGATACAGACGGTGAATGTGATGAAGGGTGGGGGAGGAGAGGAGAGGAGAAGAGAAGAGAGGACTGCAGCAGAGACAAAGGCAGGAAGGAAAGGCCACAGTCTAGGCACTGTCACTGAATATCAGCTCATACACACATACAGAAGCTAGGAGGCCTGATTTTGCCCTCAGAAAGACCCAGAGTAGGCCAGTAGTACAAAACAGGAAACCTAGATAGAAAATACTCTGTTGTTGCTATCAAATGATTACACCATCCCAATCCTTACATAATATACAGTGTAACTGTGGATCAACATGGTATAGAACTTAGCCTTGTAGAAAAATGATAACACACACACACACATACATTTGACCTCTGTACATTTATTGAGGTCGACGTTTCGGTATGATACTGTACCCCTTTCAAGACAATGTTAGATGCATTTTTTGGGGCAGTAACTCCCACTACCACTAACTGTGGTAAGCTTGGTGTGCATGATAACTATCTTCTATAAAACTGAGCTTACCAACAATGCAGTTGGCTAGAGAATGATGCTCTTTTCCCTGCCAATGTCTGCTCTGCTTACATAAAGCACTATACAAAGATTTTTTTTTGATTAAATTTGATTGTGCGTGCGCGTGTGTGTGTGCGTGCGTGTGTGTGCGTGTGTGTGTGCGTGCGTGTGTGTGTGCGTGCGTGTGTGTGTGTGTGTAGGTGTACTCTTTGGACAACCCGGATGCCTTCCAGAGTTTCTACAGCCCCCATAAGACCCAGCTGAAGAACCCAGTGATGGAGAGGCTGGCAGACCAGCTGGCCACCCTGTGTGCCACCCTGAAGGAGTACCCCGCTGTTAGATACCGAGGGTGAGCCACAGACACAAACATGACTGTGTCCCAAATGTCACCCTATTCTTCTGGGCACTGGTCAAAAGTAGTACACTATGTAAATAATAGGGTGCCATCCTTTCATTTAACTAAGCAAGTCAGTTAAGAACAAATTCATATTTACACTGACGGCCTAGGAACAGTGGGTTAACTGCCTGTTCAGGGGCAGAAAGACAGATTTTTACCTTATCAGCTCAGGGATTCGATCTACCTGCCGCCCATATCATTGACAGAAGGGAGAAAACCTCTCATTGACAGGAGGTAGGAAACCTCTCATTGACAGGAGGTAGGAAACCTCTCATTGACAGGAGGTAGGAAACCTCTCATTGACAGGAGGTAGGAAACCTCTCATTGACAGAAGTGAAGCTTCTTAACACAGCGCGCATCCAACCCGGAAGCCAGCCGCACCAATGTGTCGGAGGAAACACCGTGCACCTGGCAACCTTGGTTAGCGCGCACTGCGCCCGGCCCGCCACAGGAGTCGCTGGTGCGCGATGAGACAAGGACATCCCTACCGACTTCATTGACAGAAGGGAGGTAACCTCTCATTGACAAGAGGTAGGAAAACTCTCATTGACTGAAGGGAGGTAACCTCTCATTGACAGAAGGGAGGTAACCTCTCATTGACAGAAGGGAGGTAACCTCTCATTGACTGAAGGGAGGTAACCTCTCATTGACTGAAGGGAGGTAACCTCTCATTGACTGAAGGGAGGTAACCTCTCATTGACTGAAGGGAGGTAACCTCTCATTGACAGAAGGGAGACAACCTCTCATTGACAGGAGGGAGGTAACCTCTCATTGACAGGAGGGAGGTAACCTCTCATTGACAGGAGGGAGGTAACCTCTCATTGACAGGAGGGAGGTAACCTCTCATTGACAGGAGGGAGGTAACCTCTCATATTTTCAGTTTTCAGTATCTGTCTGTGTCTGTCTGTCTGTCTGTCTGTATCTCTCTCTATCAGTGAGTACAAAGACAATGCCACCCTGGCCCAGCTGTTGCAGGACAAACTGGATGCCTACAAGGCTGATGACCCCACCATGGGAGAGGTGAGGCAGGGATGGAACGAGGGAAGGAGGGGAGAGTGCTTATTAGATAACAAAATGAGAGGCAGAAGGAAATGTTTTAGCAGTGAAAATATGAGAACATAGAAGAAGTTACCTAACTGAAATATATTGTTATCGTGTGCTACTTTAACAAGCACCATGCTACAAAGGATCCCACCTTGCACTCACTGTGGCACTTTGTAATTGTCTTTCAATGAAAAACGTGTTATAAATGAAATGTATTACTATTATTATTATTATTTATACTACATACATCTTTCATGTAGGAGCTATCAGGACACAGAGTGAATCTGTACCTCTCTCCTCTACCCCTCCTCCATCTCTCCATCTCTCCATCATCCTACTTTCTCTGCAGGGTCCTGATAAGGCTCGTTCTCAGCTGATCATCCTGGACAGGGCATTTGACCCCGTCTCCCCCGTCCTGCATGAGCTCACCTTCCAGGCCATGGGCTACGACCTGCTGCCCATCGAAAACGACGTCTACAGGTACGTGTGTGCATGTGTTTGTGTGTGTATGTGTGTATGTGTGTGAGTTTTCCACTGTGTGTGTGTGTCTCTGTATTCACATCCCTGTCTTCAGCTGTCTCCAAGGAAACAGACAGGCTGAGGCCTAGCTAGCTGCTAAGGTTTAGGTGTAACTACTGTAAATAGAAGAACACAAACAGTTCAGGGAGGGCTGCTGTAGCGCCCACAAAACGTTCACTACAAGGTAATCAATCGTCTGTGGTGTTTTAGCTCACTAGAGACTTTGATCAGAGTACCTTTCTCATCCACACACATTCAGGACTCGAGCATCTGTGCCAGGTTCGAAGAATAGCTTTGGAATCTGGTTTGGTTTTGTGTTGGAATCCTTGGCTGTGCTGGAAAACCTATGTGCTAGAGTTTCTGTAGTCTAGAATGTAACATAATGTTGCTAAAGTTGATTACAGTAAATATACCTGAAGTGCTTTTGCCTGTTTTTATGTATAGATCCAATTTATCTTTGTCTCTCCCCCTGTCTGTCTGTCTGTCTCTCCCCCTGTCTCTCCCCCTGTCTGTGTGTCTGTCCATTCATGTCTGTCTGTCTGTCTGTCTGTCTGTCTGTCTGTCTGTCTATTTGTCTGACTGTCCATTCATGTCCGTCTGTCTGTCTGTCTGTCTATCTGTCTGACCATTCATTTCCGTCTGTCTGTCTCTGTGTGTCTTTCTGTCTGTCTGTGTGTGTGTATCAGATATGATTCCCCTGGGATGGGAGACACTTCTCAGAAGGAGGTCCTGCTGCATGAGGATGATGACCTGTGGGTGGGGCTCAGACACAAACATATCGCTGAGGTGTCCACGTAAGTCATCACACACCCATTTCTCTCTCTCCTCTCTGTCTCTCTCTCTCCCTCTCCCTCTCTTTCTCTCTGCTTCTCTCTCTCCATCTTTCTCTCCTTCCCTTTCTCTCCGCTTCTCTCTCTCCCCCCTCTCTTTCTCTCTGCTTCTCTCTCTGTCTCTCTTTCTCCCTCTCCCTCTCTTTCTCTCTCTCTGCCTCTCCCTCTCTCTCTTTATCTCCCTTTCTCTCTCTCCCTCTCCCTTTCTTTCTCTCTCTCTCCCTCTCCCTCTCGTTCTCTCTGTTTCTCT